>NW_016690491.1:295994-500294 GCF_001604755.1 Lepidothrix coronata | reverse complement strand
AAGAAACCAGCGCAACAACACTCAAGAGAGATTAAAACTTGGCTTTTCTCATTCTGGGAGATGTTTACATTTCCTTGCTGTAGGTCCAGGAGAGAAGGAGCTGAAGCAACATCTTGAAAGAACCCAGATTTTTGTCATTGACTGTACTGGCCAAGACCAGCTACTTGGTCAAGGTTTAGTTGCCATGCACTGCTTCTGTGAGGGAAAAGTAACAAGCAGAAGAGAGTATGAATCTGGAGAAAGAAATTGTATTTGGACAAATAATCTAGCTGGGAGTAGAGGAAAGGCAGAAGTAGATGTAGGCAGGAGGGAGGAGCGGGGGGCTGCTGCCTGGAGCTGAGACAGTGCAAGGTCCTGGAGAGGGCACGAGTAAGTGCTGGCAGGCAGCAGCAGCAGCTATGGAGGCAGGAGAACATTTTTCAATGCTTTATGAGACCAGAGATCTCACTGAAAATAGTCATCTTTGTTCAGTGTTGGCAACTCTTCCATCCCCAAAATGCAAACCAGGGTTTTTGAAGCCAGAAAAAGTGGGGTACTCCAAACAGCTTAGTGTATCATTTTAGTGACAGGGAAGCACAAAATTCCTAGAAATATCCCAAATAATGGCTCTCTGACCATAATTAATTCTTGATGATGAGAATATGGGAAAGATAGAAAATAAGTGTTTCTTGAGAAGGTTGCGATTTGTAGGGAAGTGACTGTAAGTTGATGCCAAGTGCACACAAACAACATCTATCAACATTACATTTAAAACAGTTCTGTGATATGCAGGTTTGTTATTCGGACAGGCAACCTGACAGCAGAAATTGATGCACCTATCAGAGAAGAATAAGAATATAAATCTCTGTCTTATCATAAGGAGAATGCAGGGAACAGATAGGACTGAAGTGGTAGACATAATCTATTTAGGTTTTCAAGAGACATTTGACATTGCATAGTAGAATAGAATAATAAATCTTCAGTTTAGCATGTAAGTCTCAGAAGACTCTTTTCCTTCCAGGCTTCTTAAACTGCAATGTATTGATTCCCAAGTGCAGAACATAATTTCTTCACTAGTTTTCTTCTCATCCTGTTTTTCTACCCCTCTTATTATCTAGATTTTCTTCTAGAAAATCTCCTTATATCCATCTTCCACTCCTTTTTCTTTGTACTATCTTTATAGTTTCTGTTTCCTTTTATTAATCCTGACTCCTTTTTTCCTCTTATTCATAAGAGTGCTGATGAGGCATCCTGACTCAATCGGGTTGGTGTGATGTCTTAACATCCTGAGTCTAGCAATTAGAGAATGGCCTTGGGAACTACAAAAACCCCCAAACGTTCCCAAATAAAATATGACTTCCTGTCTTCACTGTGGCCTTTCTTCAGACTTATCCATGACCAGCAGTATGGATTTGATACAAGTATTGCATGAGCTTCTTAGGTGAAAATTGGATTCTAGAACTCGTATGAGTAACAGTCCATAAGATACAGACGTGAGGAGGATACAAAAACGTTAGTAGCACTAACAAAGGTTCAGATACCTGCAGCACTATTCAAGCTTCTGAATACTTTTATATACTCCTTTGTTTCTTACATTTTATCTCCAGATGCTTAAAGGCAATATTTGGTCAAAACACAGGAAAGAGGAAACATACCCTACTGAGGTATACATTAATCCTCATACACTGCCACTTGCTGTCCTCTCTTTTGCATGAAAAAGAAAACACTTTTGATGTGTCAAAGGACATCCTCTGTGTCAATACACATACCATTTCCTTTGCAGGGTAAAGCAAACTTGTCACTGAGACTGCATCAGTTCCAATAGCAGCCTCCATTAGAAATTTAGGTTGCAAAGTACTGACATGTCTGTTTTATGTCAGAAAAATATAAAAGTTGTCTTTGGCAGCAAGAAAAGCATTGCAATACAGAATGCAAGAGATTGTAGCAATGCTGATCAGTTACGTGTTTGCTTCAAATAATTGGAAGCTGTTTGTATGCAATACAAAGCAGATCATTCCCCAGAACTCTTACACTTCTCAGAGGATATGACTTCCAGATCAATCAAATTTTCAATATCTATGCGATGGGGACCCCTGAGGGCCTTTGGGCCCTGCATCCATGTTCTTACCACCATCATTGCAATTTTTTTTCCTTATAGCCAGTCTGAATTTCCCATTCTGCAACTTGCATCTCTGCTTTTATGCATTTGCTGTGCGCCTCCAAGAGTCTGACTCCTCCAAAATCCTGCATCAGATAGGTGAAAACACTCTTTCAGTTCTATCAACTTTCTTCTTTTCAGACTGAATAAACCCATTTTTTTCAGTGTCTCTTTGGTTTTCCAGTTCTTCAGTCCTCTAAATTGTACTTAAGAATGGCCTTTTGCTGGACTTAATTTGTAAAGTCTTCCTTGCACAAGTGATTCTAAAACTGAATGCAGAATAGACGTGATGTCGCAAGTGTTGAACAGAGGGGAATGATCATTTCCATTGACATGCTGCCAAGCTGTGACTAATGCAGTTCAGTATACAGATAGCTTTCATCTGCATAGCAGACTGCATTACTAAAAGTATTTTAATATTTTAAGTTTAAGATGTATTGCAATTTCAGTTTAGGAATATCAGTATAGAAAATTTGGAATGTTTACTGCCAGTAACACCCAGACTTACAACTTAGAAAAATTTACACTAGAAAATGCACATACAAGAATTGTTCTGGAAAAAAATGTAATTTTTTTTTTTTACGTAAATGTAATTGTGTACAAGGACTAGCACTTGGCAAGGGAAACCTTTTACTTGATGAAATAATGTAAAAGAATTCTTCCATCAAATAACCCTTTTAAGTAATGAACACAAATGTATAATTTATCTTAAGAATTTTCTCAGTGAATTGAACCTGCCCTTTAAAAAAATGGTAATTTGTGAGTGAGATAAAATTCATATGAGTTTGCCCTTTCCACTGCTGTCTATCAAATTTAGTCAGGAATTCTAGGTAACAAAATGATCTTTAATTTCTTCTGACACAATATAACAAAGAAACAATAAATAACCATCAACATCAGCAGGTGTGCTGCTAATTATGGTAATGGTGACCTATTCACACCTACACAGTAGGGCTGTTCAGCCTGCATTTGCATACTGATTTATGGAACCGTAAATTTATGCAGATGTGGATGGAATGAGAAATCAATTAGATATAAAAGGATATGTTAACAGAGGTGAGAAGAAAGAAAGAAATTTCATATAGGGTAGAAAAATAAGATCAAATGGTGCTATCTTTCCGAATGAATGCAATCATAATCTAAAGACAAGGTTCAACTTTTGTCAGTACTATTGTATAGAATTTTTTCTGCTATGCGTATTGCATAGAAGTGAAAAGTAGAAAGATTGCAATAACTAAATAATGCAAACAAAAACAACATGCAAATAATGTTGGGCCAAAACCCTGGGGTTGACTTCGTTGGACATTCCACTTGACAAAGCTGAACTTAGGTTTTTAGGCTAAGTCTACCCTATAAAACAAAATAAGACTAAGGCACGATTGGGTTCAGTGATAGGAAACCATCTGTGGTATTAATTGTAAGCAAGCTCACAGGCATGGTTTTATCTTTGCTTTCTCATATTTTTCCAGACAATACTAAATATAGTTGTGGGAAAATATGCCAGGGGCTGTTCCTAAGACTGTTCGTAATAATACTCTCTCCTCCCAATAGGGCAGTTAAATGAAATGCAAGTGAAGTGATCTGATCACAGATACACCTCTGTGCTGTGAATTTATTATTAAGTTCTCCACGGCACCTTCTGCAAGCAGAGTTCACTGCCCATCAGCCTTAGGATACCTCATGGACTTAATACCACTCTCCAGGGTTTAGTCTGCTTTTTAGCCTGTGTTAGATCACAGAACTGAAGAAAAAAGTCTATACCTTTTTCAATTTTCCCCTTAATCTGTCTGCCATTGGAATTCAATATATTCTACTCTATACCCATGAAAAAAATCTATGAAAATCTACTATGTTTTGGCTAGTCTGGGAAATAAAAATAGGTCCTGAATTTCTGTATGTAACAGAATGCAGCATTGACAACACTCATCAGTAAACTTAGATATCTCAGTCTGGATTGCCACATCTGAACAGGTTAGTTCTAGTATATGAGTATTGTGAACTATTAGTCAGATGACTACATTTGACCAGATGAATCATTGTTCATGCAGTTATGTATCTTTGTTAAAAATATAGTGCTTAGTTCTACTTTACAGAGGGGGTATAAAATGAATATAAAAAAATCCCACTCCACTTTTATGGATTGTATAAAAAAAAAAAAGATGATATTTCCCAATTGATGCAAGCAACAGTGTATTGGTAAGGAGAGTTGTTATCCTTGGAAAGTCTGGTCTCCCATCCTAAACTTCAGGAACTCTGTCTTCGGACACAGTACTGGAGTCTGTCACCTAATCTAGAGTAGGTGAATGGTCATCTCCAAAGCAAACAGCAAACCAGCTTTGATTACTGTTCAGCTGGACAAGAGCTTTCAAAATTTGAGAACATTTCTTTACGTAAAAAAAAGACCAGAAAAAAAAAGACCAACTTATTTCTCCTCACTGATGAATTAGTTCCACGGTCCTGAGAAAAACAGAATGAAATGGTCTTTATTCACAAAGTGGAAAAGCATTCAATAGAGCAGTGGAAAGAAAAGATTTGAACTCTACACCTATTGCTATTGCCAGCTTCGTGTGCAGCCTTGACTGAGTCACTTTTCCTCCTTACATCTTCAATTACCTAGCTGACAAATGAGCAAATCCTAATGCACTGAGTGTTGCAAAAAATAGTTATTAACTTTTGAAAAGCCCTTTCAAGGGGTCTGGCACAGTATAAATGACAGATACTTACTTTAGACAAGAAAGCAACAGATACAACCATTTTGTTTCAAGGATTTTCTAAAGGAAAACAGAATTGCTGTCAGTGTAAGCTATTTTCTAAAATAGCAGCAATACAGAGGTAGATATCTCTCTATTGTAGGTGAACACGGCAGATATAAGACAGCTACTTTTAGGATGACACATTAAGAAGCTGAACTGGTTATATGAAACAGCTGAGGGAGTGTGCTGATATTTATGCTGTATCTCAGGTTTATGCTATAATTATTCTACATGCCATGAAACATACACAGAGACACCCTAGTATGTGACAGTGTATATAAATTCTTACCAAAAGCTTTGTGGGGAAAAAAAAAGTATTCTTAATGTTAATGTACTAGCATGAAATTTCGTGTAGTATGATGAAAGATATTCCCCAGTGAATATATCTCAGCAAGGATCACATGGACTGAAAAAGGATTTTGGAATTCTTTGTAATGCTCTCACTGTGAAAGGATCGATTTCTTCCAAGTCTGACATAATAGACCTTAGACTTATTAGAAGCTGCTAATTAAAATGGTCTACACTTCTGAATATCCCTTTTAGAAAAAAAAAAGTAATGAAAAATGAGATCCCTTTCTGGTTTACATGTTTTCAATAAGAAGGTATGAGTACAATGAACAATACAGTTATGTGAAGGAAGATGGAAATATATTGCTTTTGGTTGTTTTTTTTTTTAACAAAACTTCAAGCTGTTCAGCTCTTCCCTTCTCTCTCCAACACAGTGGCAGAGAATTTGTTTTGGACCGAGAGCTGGAAGAGAGGACAGTAGAGAACACAACAGTGACAAGGTTCCCTTCTCTTGCTCATTGCTTTCAGGAACAGTGCTAATGCTTATATAGCTTGCTGGAAACAATATTTTCACATTTCAACCAAATCTCGTAGTCTGAAGGGGAAATTCAGCATTTCAGACTGTTTTTCTTTCCAAATTAGCACAAAAGCATAATTTCTGTAATTATCATTGAAAAGAGCACTTCCCTCAGTCCCTCAAAAGAATAAGATTGGACTTCTTGGAGCCCTGCATGTTGACAACAGCAAATTTTTCTAATGTTAAATGTCATGTAAATGAAATATTATTTATTTTGTATAATATGAGAAGAAAATAATTTAAATATCAAATACAATTCAGAATTGCCCGAATGTAATGTTTTAGCATTATTATTGTAGGAAAATCAAGGTAATCAGGTAATTTCTTTTGCCCTAGAGAAATGTTATCATACTACCACACTCTCACAGGTTATTCCAAGTGTGCTGAAGCTGCATTTTCCAATGGGATATCATTGCGTTATTTTTTGATTTATTAATTTCAATTAGCTTCTTTGTCTAACAGCCTCTGAGCAAGTCATCATCATGGCAGACCCAGACCAATTGTCCAGACGGCTCCCTACTCTAACAGTCGGACTGTCTAAGGAAGCAGCACCTGCAGGACTGTAAGAACTGGATCAAAACAAGCTATTATTTTATATTGTTTAAAATATATATGAATTAAAAAAAAATTGTGGTATGTGTTGACTTGCTTTTTAAAAAAAAAAAAGTATGTTTACCAAAATTTCTTGTTATAATTCCTCTGTAGCCTTCCCCGTGAGAAGTCAACAATGAAATATCAGCTGGTGTTGCTATTAATGCTTGGGAGTACAAAACACTGATGATTCATGAAGTGCATGAGTCTTTCTTTATTTTCTGGCTTTGGATAAATTGAGAAGTGTCCTGAGTTTTTAGCAATGATTTATAAGGTTTACACCTTTCTTAACACACTAGAACAGCAGTTTAACAGCAAAGCCAACAATTTTTTCCCCAAATCTCTCATGTATTAAAGGCAACTGGACATATCTATCTCTAGTTACTGTTAACTGCTCAATTCTGAAGGAGACTGGAAACACTGGAAAGGTAATTATGCTTGATTCAGATACAGTGATTTTTGAAATATAAGCATCTAGAGTCATCAAGATGTAAACTATCAGACGTGTTTATGGCAGTTATGACACAGGACCTGCTAGACAGGATACTCCAGGACATTTCATATGATATTGGGGGTCTGTACTGGCAGCTGAAGCAGGCTGAGGGGCTAGGATTTATCTCTATATTAAATATTTGTGGCATCTACATGTACATGTGTCTAAGCTTCTTATGGCTCTCCCTAGGCAGCAGAAACTTACCCAATATGTGGCTACAGGTCCTGTGACTCCTGGACAGGACTGTGTGACCCATAAGGCAATGCTTAGGTTTAGTTTCCTGTTTTCCAGTGCCATTTTTCTAAGAGTATTTAGCCTGACCTAGCTCTAGAGACAAGTGGGTGTGCCTTAAAAATCCTATCATAATAAGAAGTCTACTCCCATGAGATGTTTTGGACAGTCCAAGATATCAGAAAAGTTATTGAACACTGGTGAAACTGAGTCCTCTGCACAGCTTGGTCAGCAGAACAGCTCTCTAGATTCCAGTGGCTTTATTAACTGGATTTCTAGTAAGCTCTGCAATGAAAGTTAAACACAGATGGAAACCCATAAATCAAAAAACAGAGTCTTTTTCCATGAAACTTACCACTTAACAGTCTAAGATTGGTTGAATTATGAGAAAGCATGAGAAAAAAAAATATTCTTTTGCCAAAAAAATTACTCCAGAGAATAGAATGATAGAATGATAGAAATTAACTTCAAAATCCTACATGTCTTGCCTTGTGTTCACACGGAGACTGGGCAGTATTTTTGGGTCAGATTGAGTTAGAAATGCTTCATTTATACATAAAAGTATAATGCCTAAAGTAAGATACCACCAGTAAGACTACCTGTGCAATTGTAATTCACATATCTGGATGTTTGCACTACAGCAGTCATTTAAATTCACCATTAGGATTTTTTGTCAAGGATCTTTGCTTCATATCACACCCAAGATTTAAAAATGCCTAAATTTCTGTAAATTGTGCTACCTTCACAACTCAAACCCTAGCTTGTACTTCCAAGATTTTACATAACCTATAACAGTTCTTTTTCTATATAATTTCCTATAAATATCAAAATGAAAACTGAACAAATAAAGCCCCCTTATATAAAGATACACTGCCAATTCCCTTTTCTTGTCAGTACTAAGAAGCTTTGGTTTAATATGTATTAGTGAACACGTTAAGGCCAGGTCACTGGTATCTATACTGTTTAATTAATGTTTTCTCCACAGTTTTTGCCCCGGGGCAATTAGTAGCTTCTTAGACAATCCCCACACTCAGCCAGGATAAAGCACATGCAGTTAGGGGAAAAGCACAAAAGAGTACCACTAAGCAATTTTAACACAATCAATCTGGTCTTGGAGAAGGAATGTGAGGAAGTTAAAGCCTATGATGTGAGTCACACCATTTGAGTGGGTCTCCAAATGGTCCCCGGTTTATATTGCTACTAATTAATCATAGATTGTTATTGCTATGTGTACTAGATACTGGTGAGTGCTGAAACGTTTTACTATCTTGGATTCAATTTCCAGTTCTGGTAAGGCATAGTAAGAATTTCTTTCACCCTCTTGTCTCCTAAACCTCAGTACTCTTATTTTATCCCTTTAGGATTCTTTCAGCTAATACAATTCATGAAACAAAGAAAACTAAGTACAAAATTCATCGGACACTTGGTGAACCAAAATTACATGTTTTCGTACTCCACTCAGAAGAGAACTAAAAATTTTGCAGCTCATGATTCTCATGCATTTTCACACATAATTCCCACATTAAAAAAATAAGGATGGGAAGACATATTAAGTCCTTCAAGTAAATTTGCTGACAGGATTAGGAACAAAATCTAAGGCTTTGTAAAGTTAAACATCTATATTAAAGTTTCTTCATGAGCAAGGAGAAAACATATAAAACATATTCTAGGCAATAAATATTAAAATGGCTTTGGTTCTTAATCCCATACCCTTAATTAAATAAATTAAAATGAAGAAAATTCCATTGAACCTCTATTTTTATTGTTGTCACACATTTTATAGAGGTCCCTGGTCCTTTTCTGTGCTTAGATATTTAAAACAGTCATAACAACAGCTGTTCCCAGCTACAAAATGTGCCAGCAGTGTTTAAAACCAAACATATGTTTCTAAGTGTATTGTCTCACCTGAGCCCAGTTCCCTCACAACTTTGACAGTTTGAGTTTATGTGTGCATGTACTGATGAAATGGCCTCTGAATCCTCTGTTGTATATACTTCAGTATAGTCATAAAGTCACTGGAGCTTGAGGATTCAGCCTCACTCTTTAGTATCTAAGAGATGCTCTGAACAATGAGAAAGAATTTTACCTCCTTCCCTCTGCCTAGCCTCATCCATGCCAAATCCCTTATAATATATCTGGCAAGAATCATTTTGCACTACTCAGTTCATTGCCATTAGAAAACACAATGGTTGAAGATTCTCCCTGACAACAGATTCCCACACATTTTTGTATCTGACTATTCAATAGAGCCCATTTGCCTGATGTTATAGAGATACCAATTATTTCTAGTGTTGCCAGTATGAAAAGGCTGTTGTATACTGAAGCCAGCATCTGGCTAGCTTATTTTTGTTACATTCAGAAGGGATTATTTAAAAGAGAATAGCTCTTTTCAGAATTTTAGACACTAAATCATATTCAACAGTAAGCTCTCAGTCTACCCTTTATTCTCTTTTGTCTTTTCAGAAGTCTGCTGAAATGCTCCTGTTCCTCCACACTTTTAATGCTGGGATGGGTGGACAGCAATTTCTTGAGTTTCTGTATGTTTCTGCATCTTCTGACTTCTCTAATCTAAAACTAATAAAAGATCCTGTACATTTTGCAGTGGTTTAATACAGTTTTCTGTCTTCACAGTTATATCCTTGTTACATTAACCATCACGAAGAACAAACTTAGAAAACTTACCAGCATTGATGGCCTTCTTTCCCTTTGTGCAAGCAGATATGGATCAGGTAGGACAGACACCTACCTCATACCTTGTGGTTGCACACATGTGACAGAAGAAAAACAGTCCCAGAAACATTTCATTTCAAAATGAAAGATCAAGAGCATTTTAGCTCTGATACATTTAATCTAAGTACTTTTCTGAGTATAACCGCCTTAAGCTGCTAACCAGAAGAAGAAATGAAGCTGGTACCTCCAGAAACCAACTCATGAAAGGTTTTAGGTGGTTTGAATTGCTCTTTTTAACTGCATCTCTACCTCTCTGCTGAAGGTCTTGAGGACCTGCTCTTCTAGGTTAGGCGTGTCATGTTTCAAAATTGAGGAAGAGGTGGTTTCAGGGGCTCTGTGTAATCCTTGCCCTCATCAGAGAATTATAACAATAGCAGAGATATCAGGTTATGTTCTGTAATGCAGGGCTATGCTCCTTTTTGTCAGTAATTGTTAAATTCTGCAGTAGGTCAGCAGAGGTGTTTTGCATAATAGGTGGGAAAACTTTAATTAGTTATTTAATGAAATCCCCTTTTGCTTTAATACAGAGAGCAACATATTTATTATCTTTTTCAGTCTCAAGTGTGCACAGAGAATTCAAAACAGAGAAAATAAAATAATTTCTGCAGAAAACTAAGGCCCCTTATGATATTCCCAGACATTTTTATTCCAGGTTACAACAATCATCCTTTAAGGGCCATGTTCTTCCAGGCTTCCCTCTACTAAGGTAAAGGTAAAAAAGTTATACTAACACAGGCTCAGACCCTTCTGACCTAGATAGTATGTGGCTGGGAATGTTCTCAGTTCTGTATCATCAGGTAGTGTATATAGCCCTTTTAACAGTTAATGGCAGTCTATTGAATAATTTCATATGTATAGTTATACATAAACAAGCACCTTACTGGCCATTCATCTGTACTTGAAATAGAAAAATCCCTATTATTCTATCCAGCAGAATTACCTAATTTTCTCAGTTTGTTGAAGGAAGTGTTCCAGAAAATCTGTTCTCTCCTTTTTTCTTTCTCTTCAAGCATCAAGACCAGGTGGGAGTGATGACTTTTAGTAGGGGAAGAATATGGTAAAATAATTATTCCTCTTCTTTATTAAAAGTCTTTTAAGTGGCACTTGAGCTCTGTTTGTACCCTTTTATCCGCACTAACTATAATTATACTCAGATGTATTTTTCTTGTCTGGAGGTACCAGCAATAACTACTGTCATAGAAGCTGCTCACAAAAATGACTGATCTTTGTCAAGATCATTCTGAGAATATTTTATACCTTTTCTGATTTGTCAAAACAGGAAATTTATTAACCTTTTTTCCCCCCTTTATTTTTTTTTAATTTTTTTCCCTTTATTTTGTTTTAATTTCTTTATTGAAGACTAAGATTTTCAATAATTTGTGTCTCTTAAGAATTCACATTTTTAGAATATCCCCACCTGGAATTAATTCATCTAGCATCAGCATGCAATCAGAGTATCTCAATTATCAGCACAACAATTTGAGGCTCTGCGTATGGAGTGTCAGCTAGGGAAAGACAGGTATTTCTGAGAAGATGAGCCAACCCTTACATGGGATGAATCATCATATACATACAGCATTGATTCCACAATAAAACAAAGACAACTGTGTACTTATAGGTACCTCAAGTAGGTCCCTGCAGTTAAATGAGACAACTCTAGATTCAAGTTACTGCAAAAAATACGAGTGAAAATATAATTTTACATTCTTAAGAGAAAGTATCGTCTTTGAAAGTCAGATGGCAGATACACTGTGAAGACCCGTATCCTTCATCATATAATACACTAAAGCAGATGGCATTTATTAACATGCTGTAACAAGTTTGAGAAGCCCCAGGCAAAATAGCAAACAAGATGCGAAGTTACAAGCAATAAAACAGTTCAGCTCAGAAAGAGAAAAGCGCTGCAGGGGATATACAATGCGAAAAAAAGAGGGATAACCTTTGTCTGTGATGGGGAACAAACAAAAACCAAGACTAGTAGATTTGGGAATGAGTGTTCTGAGACAAGTACCTTTATCACAGCTTAAGACAAAGTTGCAACTAAAGTCACTGTATCTGCCGGTCAGGCACGCCAGAAAAATAAACAAGGAAGGTATACAATGAATAAAGTAGTGGCATTAACAGAAGGGCTTACCCTGCAGATAGATACCTGCTCATTTATCTGACAGAAATGTGAAGAAATACAAAAAACTTATGTAGGAAAATCATCATGCCTGCTCCTGTAGCCTGATGGACACCAAGCTGGTTGCTGTTGCTTGGAAAAGAGATTTTGGAACCACTGTGGACAGTTCATCTTCTCATTGTTCAACAGAGTTACAAACACATCTGGTTCTGAAATGGTGGTGAGAGGTATAGAAAATGAGACAAGAATAACAATATACCTCTGACAAAATCCATATTGTATTCGCATCTTGAATGATGTGTGGATTATTTTGATCACTTCTGTGCCAAAAAAATGTAGCAGAACCAAAACAACACAGAGAATCAAGAAAAGGATAATTGGAGCTATGAAACTGCTTCTGTAAAAGAACTAAATAGATTAGGACTTATGAGCTGGAGAACAGTTAAGACAGGGGTGTTATGAAAAAGATGTAAAAAAATCACTAGTGTCTTTCCAAGAGAGGAAGAACTGAGAACTTAAATAAAAAGGAAATATATATAAATGAGTCCGTGAAGTTCTTTCCCCAGGATATGGTGAAGCTCAAATTGTAAAAGGCTCTTTAACAGTGAAATAAATTAAAAATTATTAGACAGCAAGTGCAGTACTCCTGAGGATGACTATAACCCCTATCATTACCTAACACTCAAATTATCACAGAAGGCACAGGGAGGAGTGAACTTTTCTTACTCTTGCTCTATTCCCAAACACCCACTGCTGGGCCTTGTGTGGTATCCAGGAGTTACAATCTGACTGAAGAGGAGGGTGGAGAGTAAAAAGTCTTGCAGTCAGAAAGCCACACATAGTAGGTGATTACATATCATGATTTAAAGCCAGTAAGCAACACAAGAGTTACAGGACCTCAACTTTTTCATTCTCTGAGTACATCCAAATCTAAAAAGCAAAATAAACTTGCCCTTGTTCTTGAGAGGAAGACTTTTTAAAAATCACTCAGCAAAACTCTGAGGTGTTAAAACTGGTGGCCTGTCCAAAGCATCCTCAAAACCCAGACATTTGAGCAAAGAAGTGCAAGGCAGAATTTAAAAAAATTAAGATAAATGTAAACAAACATAAATGCCAGTGAGCCTGTAAGAGTAAGCAACAGTAACCAAAGGGAAAGGCTAGAAAACCAAATGAGATTTTTGTCATCTGTAGTTGAGAGTAAGGTAGCTGGCCATAAACAATTGACCATGGTCCTATCTTTGGGTTGCCTAAAATTAGCACTTAAAAGAAAATTCTAAGACTCAATTTGTGAGTTTTAGCAGGCAAGAATTCTTTTATTATGGTGCACTGGATGATTTCAGTGTGCTGGATGCCCTAGCAATCATTTTACCAAAAGTGCACACAGAGGTACCTTCGCTACAGTTTATATATTTATATTACATGATTATTCATTTTCATTCCCTGCATTCCTGTTACATAATCATGACATTTCCCAACACTTATTAGCAGCACATATACACATCCTTATAACATCTCTGAGGGGCTTCACCAAGTGTCTCTGGTGGTTGTTTCTGCCTGGAGCCCCCAATGAAGTACTTTATGGACTTCATGACAATACACCTGGTTATAGAGTAACCTGGTGTTGCCTGCTTGGCTGCTCCAGTTCCCTTCTTCATTGTTGCTTTACTTTGCTTGGCTAGTTCCTTTAAATCACTTGGCTCAGCTATACACAATTTTCCATGGTACTTTCCATTGAAACCGGTACTAGTCCTGTTACATCTCAAAACTCTGGTCTCATTTGTTTTCCCTGAGAAATAATATTTGTAGTAGAAAGACACAGAGAGAACATTGTAGTGAGGTGAGGGTCAGTCTCTTCTGTTGTGTCAAGTTGAAGGGACAAGAGGAAAGGGCCTTTAGTTGCACCAGGGGAGGTTCAGATTGGACATTAGAAAAAAATTTTCTCACTGAAAGAGAGGTCAGGCATTACAATAAGTTGACCAGAGAGGTGGTGAAGTCAACACCTCTGGAAGTGTTCAAGAGGCTGGATGTGGCACAGGGGGATATGGTTTAGGGGTGATTATGGCGGTTCTATGTTGACGATTGGACTAGATGATCTCGAAAGTCTCTTCCAACCTGGATGATTCTGTGATTTCGTGATTCTGTGAGCATAAAAACAAGAAAGGCAGGTAAATACTATGCACAGAAGAGATATAAAACCTCTTGTCATAAGTCATTAAAAATAAGATCCAGTTTAAAACTGGTCACACACAGGCTGATTTTCCCTGTGCGGCCAAACTAACTCCACTTATTTACAGAATCAAGACTTAACGTGTTATCTTCTCCATCACACAGTACATCTAGCTGCAGAAAGGCTTGTTTGCCCTAAAGACAACAATGAAATATGGATATTGTATTCTCAGTTCTGTTGGTGCTCTCTTTAATGATAAAACTACCAAATATTGTAGTTTGTTTTTACTATAATGATAGAAGTCTATCAGCATTTAAAGCATTATGATAAACACTGATTTATTTTAGACCTATAGTTTGGGTTTCTTTCCAGCAAAACAATACCTAGCAAGACAGGACATAATTTATTGAAATAATTTAAAGATTATATTTCCTGTTACTCTGTGCATGCAGTACATTCTTATCTAGTGAACTATCTAGATGAAGAGCAAAGCAGAATGCACTATTCTCTGAAGTTAGTTGAGTTAATTGTGAAATATGATCCTATTCAAACTTACTTTTCCTCAAAAACAACACAGTTGATACATATTTTTTTATTTATATTTATTTTTTTAAACTCTACATCTGGTGTAGATCATTGTTTGAAATAGGAGATAGGGGTCAAATCTCCTCAATAAAGGATGCGCTGAATTATAAGGCATTTTAACACCCTTATCTCTAGGCAGTTTTTATTATCTTTCTCTTAAAACCTATGTTAAAATATATTTATCATCTGCTAGGTACAATTCACATAGGTAAAAATAACTGAACAAAAATTTAAAAATACGAGTGTTATGATGGGGTTCTTTAACGTTATTAGAGAGATGCCTCTGCCTAAATTAAGGTGTAAACGAGACCATATGCCAAAGTCAATAGTATGGATTTTTATTTAACAGTAAATGTGAGATAGAGAGAGATAGAAAGAAATAATGAAAAGAGGGAGCAGAGGAGAGAGAGTGACAGAGAGCTAGAGTAAGGAGAAAAATTATCACCACTCTGTCGATTCCCACAGTGTCCCATTGATCCTCTTTGTGTAACCTTCTCAGTGGTGAGAGTCCCAGTCTTGTTGAAGTGATGGTTACAGTCTGGATCCGTTGAGGGAAGTCCAGAGTGGTGAGGGAAGAAGCCTGTGTGGTGCGGGTGAGCAAAGAAGCACGATATGTTTATCATGGTTAGATTAGGTAGAAAGGCCCCTTGTACTTCCTCTGGAGCAGGGAGTTTTACACTGGATGATGTAATATTGGATCAGGGAACATTTCAGGAGTCTTTGTCACGTTCTAAATGTTACAGTTGCCTATTACGTCAGTGAAAGTGAGTCCATTATAGACCATTATGCCCCATCAGCAGAGATGAATACCTTCAGGCTATGTGGGAATTGTTCTGGTAGTTCCCCAGAGGGGAGTTATCACAGCTGACTAATTTGTGTTAAGACAAAGAAACACTGCCCCACCGCACAGGATTTGCCTCTTTCCTTATCCTGTTCAACACCCAGCTTGTAGCCTGAGATGATGGTGTGCGTCCCCTCAGCACCTGGGTGGTTACTTTGCACATCTTGATTGCCTGAGCCATCAACATTCCACTCTTTCACACTTGTGGATCCATTCTTCTCCTGGGATAATTGGATGCCTTTATCTCATGTCAAGTTGCCATCATAGTCCAAATGAGTAGGCATATTCAGGGAGGGGTGCACTAGGTGAGCAGTTGGTTCTTTGCACAGTTTGCTACAGTGGACAAAAGTCTTTCAATGATTTCAACAATATTTAAACCATTAACCAATTTCAATCTCTCACAACAAGTAATAATTACAAATTCTGACAGTTCTGAATTATTAGGATTGTTCTGTCAAATTCTGATCATCTTTCAGTAAAAGAATCAAAACAACTCAACAGTTCTATCTATTTCAAAGAGGAATCATAGTAATGAAGATTAATTTTATAAAATGCTGTCATTCCAGTTAACAAATCAGTGTTCTGGATTTAGCCAAGGACCTCTTTTTGTAGTTTTAGGATACCCACTTTTACAATTCATGTCACTGCAGAGTCAACATTATTGCTGAAGTGTAAAATTTTTCAGTTCCTTTGTTATCAGTAAATTCCTTCTTAAGATACTGATATTCCCATGAAATAAGAGCAAATATAGATGTTTAGTTATCCATATAGCATCATCGAGGATTCTGAATTCATACTCACCCACAGAATCAAAGTTGAAGATCGAGCAAGTAATTAGAGCTAGTACACTTTAATTTATTTCAGCTTGTGTAGGCTGAGAGGGGTTTTGCCTGCAAATAATTGCACCTGCAAGTTGAAAGGTCTCCAAATTGTGGACCTTTGTGGATTCCCATTCTCCTCTTTCACAATACCTCAGAGAAATTAATGTTAAACAGAATATTAGTTCTCTATGGTTCCTGCAGAAGACAAATTGTGGCAGGACTGTAATGCATGCAGCTCACATGTTTGAAGAAAAGAAATAAGGGACATCTAGGTACAAGTACTTTGTTTCTATCTGGCTTTCTGGATTCAAATTACCCATGGAAGAATAATCCTTGCTCCTCTAGCTATGACTTTTGTGTAATCATACCAGTTTCAAAGCTCTAGAAACTGTCTCTCCTGTAGACCATTTGAAATTCAACTCTAAATTCTTTGCTATGCAATCCATACAATCAAAAGAAAATTTTATTTTTCAATCCAAAATTAACTATGAAGATTTCCAAAGAAATCTTCACCATGTTTACCTTGTCTCCTACATTCCCTGAAAGGCCCTTAAAAAAAATTCTTTTTGCTGATTAAAAGTATGTTTTTAAAAGGGCTGGGTTTTTATTTATATATTTTGAGTTTTTATTATTTTAGTAGGCACTTTTTTCTCTGCTGTTGTGATTGGTGGAATTCACATGAACATCTGGTTGCAAACAATTTGTTGTTACTTAACATAATTTGTAAATACAAAATAAGATTACCAAAGTATTTATCATGTATGATTCAATTTCACATAGACCTTGAAATAATCCCTTTGATGGAAAAAAGTCCAAAAGTAGTGATGTAAATTATTCACTAAAAATAATTCATCCAGAGCAAACGAATGCACTAAAGAGGAGTTTCCATGTTGCACAAAGGGATCGTTTTAAATCCTTTATCACTTTTTTCACCTCTCCTGCCCTTCTTCATCTCCTTTGCAATTCCAATAAGGTTGCAACATCACTACAACACAAAAAGCATTAGTGGTTCTATTTAAAAGGTGCCAACCTTGTTGATCATCTGCCTACTCCATTATCAGTATAGAAACATGCTTTGTTTATATTCTGAAAGGGATATGGGAATTATTTTGGTAAATTAGTGCTGTTCCCCAAGTCTGTACCTCTAAACAAAACCAAACTACTGCTGAGGTTGTATGGTATCATAATAATTTTCATTTTTTGAATGAGCAGGTTATTAGTTTGGATTTGTATGAAGGCTTCCAATTTTGACTTGTCATTATAACTTATTATGGAGTATTAAAAAAAAAATCAACCAAATTACAAAAGCAAAATCATGCCTAAACTTGCTTGGTTTGAAGCATAATGCTTCATTCAGCCACTCTTAGGATGACGCTAAGAGATACACGTTTCTCATAACACCTTCATTTCATTTCTTTGGTTTCATTTATACACAGACAACACCTCTGTGCCATGGCCATGCCCCACATCTGGTCCCAATGCTTCAGCCCAGTCCTTTCCTGCTCAGACTCATCATGGCAAGGCAGGGTGTCTTCGGGGATTCCTGGGTAAACTGTGACTTCTGAGAAGGGGAAATGCTCAGAAATGCAAATTAACCTCTATTACTAATCCTTCCACAGCCTGCTCTGTTCACTTGCAGCATGCTTTCCCCAACCAAATACCTTAATATTTTATGTATTATCCTAAGGGAAAGGGCCTGAAGTTTTCTGTTTTAGAAAATACATTCAAATCTTTTCAGCTGATTATTATTTGTAAAAATAAGGGTTGGAAAGCACGAGAGATCAGCTGTAAGCCCTTGTTTCTGTTTTACCACCCTGAAAACAACAGTTAAGTCTCCATTTTGTCAACAGGAACACAATTTGTCAAGGGCTGTATGACCCAGATCTCATAATTTCGAGTGCTAGGTTAAGCTCTTTTTCCTACCTTTCCAGATGATTAATGTGTTCAGTTTGCTGTACTTGGTCTCTTTAGTACATGAGAAGGAGAACTACTCAACAAGAGTGGTTATTTATGTGCTTTCTCACAGTCCAATAAGTCCTGGAAGGTATTAAAAATCAGGCAGAATTACACAGAACAATATCTGAAATGTTTTTGAGATATTCATGTGGTTGAACCATATCATCAAGTTACAAAGTGGTCTCACAAAGCATACAGTAGGTCACCATCTCATGAAGAACTTATTATAATCTTTATTTATAAGAAAGTGAAAGGAGAGAACATCAGATTTCCAGTCTGGACTGAATCTGAGAAAGTTTCTTGAAATCTCTGTATCTCTGCTTATAATTCATCACAGAACTTCTTGGGTCTATCTTCAAGTTATAGTGCATATTAAATGAGGATTTGAAAGACAAAATGAAAATTTCCCCCAGTGACACATTCTTGCTCTTTTAGAAAACTGAGATGTTATCTGAAGATGTGAAGACAGGGCTGCTGAAGCCCAGTGCCTTACCTCTTCATTTCTTTGCTGCAGAGCACAGCAATCCAGTCAGTCTTCGGGTTTCATCGCATCTCTAACATTAACAACTGCACATTTGCTAACAGCACCTCTTTGTGTTGCCAGCGTCCCCTTGCTTTTTTTTTTCTCTGCTTGACACTCCACTTGCTGTTGACTCTTAGTGAGAGGGACAGAACTGAAAGCCTTGGCATTTCGGTGTGTGAAACAAGGTAATAGCTGATGAAGTACAATTTCTTACACTGAGAAATTATTAGCTATATCCATTTTGGGAAGACTTTGAACTCTCATTCACAGTGCTGTCTTAATGTTTTCTGAACTGAAGCCAAATCTCGAGAACATATCCATTCATAACCATGCTATGAGTTCTTACTGGGCCTTACTGAAGAACAAGCCTAATAAAGTTATGGACTCACTGGCAAGTGATACAGAGAACTTTGTGTAATTAAAATAAATGAGATTGTGTCACAGATTAGAAGGCATTTGCTTTCAGTGCCACATGGAATTTTTGACAGACATAAGGAAACAAAGTTATTATTAACTGACATAATATAAAAACTATAGCAATGTTAATAAATACAATTTCATTTTCTTTAAATTATAATAAAGTCTGATAAAAACACTATTTAGAGAGGAAAAGTTGCCATAGTTATTTCCAAACTAACTTCATATAAAGTCCATTTTATCTCTTATATTTCTCTGCAAATTAAAAACATGTTATTACAATTTCACATGTTAGATTTCATGCACTACATGAAATGAGATGAAGACAAAATTCAGGAATAAGCTGGACAACTATGGGGTAAAATCTTGGCAAGGTGGAAAACAACTCCAAACAACTATGACTTTTGCTTGGTCTTCCTGTGTCATGATTTGACCTGGCAGGCAGCTAAACATCACCCAACCACTCACTAACACCCTCATTATGATGGGGAAGAGATTCAGAATAAAGAAAAAACTCGTGGGTTGAGATGAAACAGTCAGTCTTGAAGCAGTGAGATGCCCATCCCACACCCTCTGGCACATCCCTCCACTTCTGGCAGCCAACTCCATCCAGTTTTATTGTTCAGCATGATGACATGTGGTCTGGAATATCCCTTTGGTTGTTTGGTGTCAGCTGTCCTGGTGATGGCCTCTTCCAGCTTCTTGTGCCCCTAATCTACTTACTGGCTGGACAGTATAAGCTGAAAACACATAAATTAATTGTCCAGGCTCTGCAATGCCATAGTTTGCAAGAGTATCTGCAATATCACAGGAGCCAAGTAAGACTTCCATCAAACCCAAGATCCATATACCACATGACACCTTTTTGTCTGGGTGGCAGTCAGCTCTAAGACTCTGTACTTCTGAGTTTGCTGCTTAGCCAGTTATCAGAGTCAAATACATTTCTCTGGTGCACAAATGAGGATATTCATTCAGGTAAGTAAGAAGGGGCTTTATTGGCCTGCTCCTAAAAGTCCGCTACCCCAAAGGTGTCTTTTTTAATCAAAATGCACAGAGGTATTTTGATGATTTCTGATAAAAGTAGCATTTCCTTACAAATAGCAGGAGTTGCAATTTTCTCTATAGGCAAGCATGCATTTATACGTCTGTGCTCACATTAAATGACATGTTATGCTTTCAGCATGAAAATAACTATGTATGTGTTAACTGCCACCTAGGTTAACACAGTTTTTTGATTCTGTGTTAACAAGTAATTTGTATTTCCTAAAAACTTCAGGATATAGAACTCAGCAAGACCTTAAGAGGTCAATCTAGTTCAAAAGCTTACCCAAAGAAGGAGTAAACTGTCTTCAAACCATTCTTGAAAGAACCTTCCATAACTTATTTTTTTAAAATGAGACAGGAGAAAACTCTCCACAGGTACTCCTTGTGCTCCCCATGGGTGTTTACTATGCTCCTCCCTGGGCACCCTATTCCAGTTTTTGATTATTATCATAGTATAGGCTGTTCTTTTCCTAATATCCAACACAAATTTAGCCAATAATTACTTATGATTATTGATTTTCTTTTTGAAACAACCTTTTGCCTTTTGAAGAAGTATTTCACCTCAAATTTTCTATGGCTTTAACAAACGTCCTGTATTCTAGTATTTTCTCAGGTTTGCAAGCAACATGAAATTACGCATGACATGCAGAAAACTGAATCTTGCAAGACTTTTGGATCTCCATTTTTCTTTTTCTTGCAGACATCTTGCAGGAATAGACCTACATTTATTATTCAATATTAAAGGCATGGTAAACAAAACATGTCTGTCACACTGCACTGTTGTGCAGTGATTAAATGTTAGTTTCATATATTTCTGCGTTTCAGGTCCTTTACTGAAAGGAACAATCCTACTGAGACTCAATAGTCATCATTCCACCTGGAAATTCAGATACTAAAAAGAATCTAAATTAGGTTAGACAACTGATGCAACATTTTTTTATATTCTAAACTAGATTTTGATATTATTTTTCCCACTTTATATACATCGATCAGAAATATATCAGTCACTAAAAAATCTTCTGCATTGTTAAGTGAGCACCTGTTGACAGGTGAATCTTTATAATCAAAGAATGAATGGAAATAAATGTTAAAGGAAACACTAGGTATTATGTTATAGATATCTTGTGGGAAAAAATAAATCATGTTTTAAAAGTAACTCAGGCATTTTTTTAAAATTAATTTATATTTTTAATTTTTTTTTCTCCATGTATAGTCTTTCATCCCAATTCTTTTATTTTACTTTCCTGCTGCTAGTAGATACTCTCCAGCAGTGCATGAAGAGTCTGGCTGCATTTAACCTACCAGGAAACATGGTCTGATCATAATGAAAAACTACAACTACCTGCCTTCAAAAACCACCAACTAACTAAGTGTGCAGTGGGTATAGTGCATGACTGCTTTTTTTTTTTTTCTGCTTTTACTATTTAACATTTTTCCGTCTAAAATTGATGCATTTTTTCAACCCATTCATCCAGTTTCTCTGGACAATGGTGATGGGCAGCTGCAACAGTTGACTAAATCCCTCGTACAAATATTTAAGATAGGTAGATTGAATCACTGTTTAGAAGTATATCTGTCTCTCTTCAGCAGATATCAAGAGGGCACCATGCCCTTTAAACCTCTGCTCTTCAGTGCCTTTGTTCCTCTACCTCCTTTGTTCCCAGCTCTGAGATTTACTCTACCATCATCCCAAAAATTGCACCTCCACCAATGTATGAAGCAGTCTGGTATACTCCTTAAGTGTATCTCAGTGGATATTGTTGTTGTAATATAACTTCTATCATACCTTCCAGGTTTTTTTGGTCTTTCACTTCTGTTCTTGAAACTTAGTATATAAGACCAGGATCACAGAAATTTCCACACATTGCTTACTACCTGACTCTCCCCTTTGTGTTTTCCAAGGAGGTCTTGATTCTCACAGTCAGATTTCCAAGACAATATTCCCCCACTGTTCCCTGCTATTTTTTATGGTTTGGATTTGAAACTTTTGATACAACAGAGACTTTCCACACCATACTATTTCTGCCTTATTTCAATGATACAGACAAATACAAACTCCAGTTTCAAAATAATTATGTGTACAATGAAAATGGATGGTTCTATTTCATGATTGTAGATCCCCTTTATATTCTTGAAACTCCTTAGACTATGCTCTATTACAGTAAATGCTCATCAAGGTAAATGAAAGTTTTCTGATGCTGGTTGATATTTTCTATGTCACTTATCATTCAATAATGTTCTTGTTCAGATTATAACAGGAAATTTTCAACTGAAAAGAAGGCAGAGAACAGAAATAAAAATGGAAACTAAGTACACACCAGACTTCTTTCTTGTGCAGGACAACTTAGGTAATTATGCTATTACTGTGGGGCAAGATTTTGACTGTGTCTCAATGCAAAGGTTAGTGTCTAAGAAAGCTTTAAGCCCTACCACAGCCCAAACCCTCAATATTTTCTTTCATGCACTTCTGAAAAAAAGATGGTTGTGTCTTCTGCAGGGACACAGCCTACAGGTTTCCCCTGAGCAGCTCCAGGATTCATGCTGTGCTGCTTTTCATTTGCTCTTTAATGCCTTTGTTTCTATACCTCCTTTATTTCCATCCTTTTTCCATCCTCTAAAAAGGTGCAAGTCCATCAAGATGTTTGAAGCAGATTATGTTTTTTAAGTGTGTCTGATTTCTTAATACACTTTAAAGAATACGTCAATGGTACAAATATAAATTATACTAAGCTGAGTGTATTTTTTAAGTCTGCAGAAAAGATGCTGGGTATAGACAGCAGTTGATAGTAAGTAGCTGGGGTTGACTGACTGAAGGATCTCAAACTTTGTTGCAGGGGAAAGACGTGGACTTTCTAAGGTAGGACTTGCAAAGCTAAACTTGCTGCTTGATTTATCATCCTCAGTCCTTTCAAGCAGGTGAAAAAGAGTGGATGCAAGTTCTTGCAGGCTAAGTGAGAAAACTAAATTAGTTTTTCCATTCACAGATGAGTTCAACTTGCAGACCACTAAAAATTAATATGATCATGTTAGAATGTGCAGTTATGGGGCTTTTTGGGACAAGCATCTCTTCTGAATTCTGACTGAGCATAAGTAGAACTAGAAACTGAGCCACCAAGCACTAGGGAGTCCTGGACATAGCAGGATCATTGCTCAGAGGACAAGAAACTTTCACAGTCAAACAGCGAGACACATTGGGTGGGATCTTTGACTTAAGCACAGGTTGTTCTTGTCATTTGCTTTCTTGTCATTTTCCCTAAAGCATCTCAGCGATGCCAGCTGCTGTTCCAGAAGACTTAAGGTGGATAATCCTTTATTGTATTTTTTGCCTTTGTGCACGCATCTTGGATACCACAAGTTATATAAGATGACATAATAAATCTCTTCTTACACATGCCTAGCAAATATTGCTCACCTTGCAGTAAGGAGGGCGGCTGATTTGGGTGGTAGTTTTGGTCATGGATGTTTACTGACAGACATGACGTTTCATTAAGGCTTCACAAGGTGTAACAGTGTTTCAAGATGGCTCATTTCCATTGTGGTATCAGTCTCAGTGGTTCTGCTCCAAAATGGACACACAAGTTCTACAAAAATGAGACATTCATGTATAACACACCACCTACTAATAATCACTTCCACTCTTTTCTAGCAGTTAGTTCTCCTCACAAAAACAGCACCTGTGGAAGTGACTTTCCATGACCTTTCTGAATATGCCAGTAAACCAGCTTGATGCTTTCTCAGCGTTTAGCTAAAATTTTTGTTGGCTGCAACTGAACATTTTCCAATTCTGTCCATAACGAAATAAAATTACCACTGCACTTGCAGCAATTTTTGCCTCGGGAAGAGTTCTGAAATACCAAGTAATGGCAGCTGCTTCATATAACTAACTGGCAAGGTTTTAAGCAAGGACATGACTATTTTACTTTCACAAGTTATGCCTGTTAATATGAATTTTGCTGACAATATTCTTTACTTTAAGTGTGCTTACTGCTGACAATCAATCTGAAAATTATTACTATTTTTAATAAACAAACTAGCAGCAGTAAACCTACAGGGACAATCTAGAGCAATATCTATTGACTGACAGAGAATCAGTCCTAATCCCACTTTTGTTTTGCCAGCAATCATTTTGGCTTCTTTTGCAGTTTTCTCTGTAGCCTCAAGTGAAAACTGTACTTTGAAAAGAGCAAAATGGTAGTTAAAGTGAGGAAGATTGTCCAGGACTCCTTGAGTTCTGTGAAACAACTTTCATGCAGCAATCTGAGATTCAGCTTCTATCTGACAGCAATTTTGAGTCAAACGTGGAGGGAGGGCACAGATTTCCCCTTCCACATTCCAGAAAACCCAGAGTGACTTTGTGCTGTGACTGTTACTACAATTCAAATCTCCAGATCAGATGCTCAAAACCTACAGAAAAACAGTAACATATATATAACTTAGAAGAACTGATTAGGAAATTAAAGTGTAGTCAGGTGGAATTGAAGGAATTGAAAGGGAGTCTTTGCTGTTACACTCTTTCTTGGTAAATAATTGCATGAAATAATGATGAAAAATGCATCAGATGCATCAAGGAGTTTCTCAACACCCACTGCACTAGTTCATTTAAAACGTTTCCCTCACTTGGGAAGAACTGAAGTTGCAGCACTGGCTATTAATAGTTCCAAAGGGATCCTGAAGTAATTTGTCACTGGCAGGGGTTTGAAGTCCATAGAAACCCCTTCTCCGCTTTGAGTAAATGAGATGAAATAGCACGTGTCATCCTCCATTTTAAGAACTAAAGTACTGCCACTCATCTACCTCTAAGGGCAGAAGACATAGAAGATAATTAAACACAATTAAGCAGTATGGAATGCTAAGATCACAGTAAAATTCTTCTAAAAGCACAGTAGAAAAATGCATAGTGCCTCTTTTGAAAGCATCTGCTCACTGAATCACACAGCACCTGGGCTCCCATTGGTGCAATAGTTTTAATTTGTTTTTTTAACAAAACCTCTCATATTATAACATTGCTATAATATTGATAATAAGTAGCTTTGTGTCAAAAAAGTCTAACTGGTAATTCAAGTGTACAGTACAGAACATATTTAGCAGTTGGGTGTAAATCAGAACATAAGAGGATAGATTGACAGGAGTTATAATGGACATTGATATGAAGAGGCAAACTGAGCAGCAGAACTAAGAAATCTGTCATCTTCCACTATTATGACCAGATTCCATGTATTTTCCTGCTGTGTTATCCGTCAGCAATAATATTCATAACCATTATGTGCTACCAAAACTACTCTTAGTATTAGAGTGAATGATTTCCTTCTGTAATATTTTTCTATTAAAAATGAGTTACAAACCACAACAAACAAAATGCACACACATCTCCTGCAAACGGTCTGCTGCCTTCCACGTCCTTCAAAGATTTAGCTAGGTAATGTTGGTTGCTGTGGACTGAATAGAGTTAAGCTACCTGGGACTTAGTTCATGAACATTGGAGAGATAACCCTCTATTCATTACTTTAATAGGTTCTTTGCTTTGTTATATTAGGCTTTTCACTATTCAGACTCCTATTATGAGATAGCAATGCTTTGTTTCATTGAAACATTTCTTGTTGCTCATTCAGAGCTATCAAATATCTATCAACATACTGCATATTAATTTGTACCCACAAAACAACTTGTATTTTATGTCTGCAACTTTATAAGAAAGGAATAACACCCCAGATTCACTTGCAATAAAACTGGAGGAGGATTTCTGGCTCAAGAATTCAGAGTTTATGAAAGCTCTACTTCAATCTACAGGCATTTCATCTGCCTTTAGAGCTTCTTGGGTCAAGATATTGCTATTTATTTCTATTAATAAATGTCTTGCATAACAGACACTATTTTAAAGGGATAACAAATTCTGGTACTGGGTTTGAGCCATTATAACAATTCTGAACCGTAAAAGATTCTGATTTGGTGAATGTTATTATCTTTTTCTTGCTATTGCTGCTTTTGTATTGATTTATTTTGTACTGTTCTTGCTGTCCAATTTGTCTAAAATTTGCATTTATTATTTTAAAGTACCAATTTTATTAATGACAGAGTGAGACACAGTGCAAAAAATACCAAGGAAGAAATTGAGAAATATTCTTTAATTACTAACATATATTAGCAGTGAAAAATAGCCTTTTTTTCAGTGAAGGTTTAGGTCAGCAAGCCCAAAGGGAAGGAACACTGTAAACATTAAATCCACAAATGACATTGCTGAACCTTTAGAGGAAAACTGGTTTTTTTGCCTGGAAATCAGTTGGAAGCTCTAGGTCTGTATATAAGCATGGAATCTACCACAGAGATGCATCTATAGACTAAAGCTGAAAAGCCTAAGTTAATGTATATAGTTTAGTCATGTGGTTGCATTTCTCTATTTTTTATTTGGTATTGACAGACAAACTAATAAGCAAATAAATCTTCATATCACAGCTTGTCAGAAACACCTTGATTGTAAATTGTGGTCTGTCAATGACTGTGTCTACTTCCCTGATACATTCCTTCTTAAGAAGAAAGAAGGAGAAGAAAAGTACTGACACTTTCAAAACATTCTATTTTCACATTTTCATGATAAAACATCATAGTTTTCTTTTTTTAATGTTTCAGTGGAGCCAAAACATCTTTAAAATAATTTTTTACAAAGACATTTTTATATTTTAGATTTTGTAAAAAAAAAAAAAGATTTCATACAAGATGAGAATGACTTGAAACTAAAAAATCTTTTCAAAATGCAGTTTTTTGTTCTTGGTGTTATCTATATACAACATGACAGATACACCTAATGTTTAATATATGCCAAAATGCTTCTGTCACAAGATGGCATATTAAAGCCACAAGCTTGTTCTGCTTGGAGCTAGTTGAATCACACTGCGCTCTAGTATAGTCATGACAAGGTTACAGTAAAATAAAGGGGTATATAAATTTAAATTTTTCCTTCTAAAATTATGAGATTGTGGTGTGGGACTACTGTACTTCCAGTCAGGTTTTATTTCTAAGGGATCTCACAAAGGCTTCTCTGTTGAGAGTCTCTGCTTGAGTATACTTGAGTGTTACTGAGCAAGTCTCTTCACAATTCAGTGTAAGAATTAGCCTGCTGCTAAACAGGCCAGAGTGTCTTTCATAATGAAAGACTCATAGTCTAAGCCCAGTCATGGGCTTTCCCTTTTGCTGACAGGAGAAGCAACTCAACACTTCATGAATTTAATTCCTAATAAGATTTAAAGAAATTCTCACATTTTCCTATGTGAGTATACTCAGTTCCCATTAGCCAAGTCACTGGAAATTGGCACCACTCATTTTTAAAGAGCTATTCATTTTCTGCAGCCAGGATTATTTGACTGGTTTCAAACTTCACTTTGTATTTCTCCTTTTAGACTTCCCTTTGCTTGAGACCACTATTATATGCACATTTCAGCTTCATGTTTCTAATGACCACCCAGTGACAAGGAAAGTTAAACCTCCCACTGAAACTGGAGTGCTTTTAAGAACTTTGCATTTTGGCTTAAACTGTTCTAATTCTGCTATCAGAATCTTTAACCTGCTCTCTTCCAAGGTTCTTGCTGAAGTGTGAGGTGATTTACACTTTTATTTCTCAAATTCATACCTATAAATGCATTAATATCTTTTTGTTTAGTCTAATGCTATTCATTTTACCATCACATCCATAATGACTGTCAGATAAAGACTGACTCTCTTCTAGTTCCAACCCTCCTGCCATGGGCAGTAACACCTTCCACTAAACCAGGCTGCCCCAAACCCCATCCAACCTGGCCTTCAATCCTCCAGGGATAGGGCATTTACAGCTTCCCTGGGCAAACTGCACCACCCATCTCACCATCCTCACAGTAAAGAATTTCTTCATTGTATCTAATCTAAACTTATGTTTAGTTACGTGCCCCTGTAAAAAATCCCTCTCCAGCTCTCGTGAGCATGCTTTAGTTACTGGAAGGCTGCTCTAAGGTCTTCCCAGAGCCTTCTCTTCTCTAGTCTGGACAACTCAATTCTCTCGGCCTGTCCTGGTAGGAAAGGTGCTGCAGCCCTTTGATCATCTTTGAGGCCCTCCTCTGGACTTGTTGCCACAGGTCCGTGTCCCTCCTATGATGGGGAACATTTCTTCTCTCTCTTCCATGTCAGGTACGTAGCAGTTAATCTGGATTGGTTGCAGCATGACCATCACTGTCTTGATTTTTAGAATTAAGGAAATAAAAGGAATAAAAATAAAAATAAAAAAACCCCAAACAAACAAAAGAGGCATTACAGGCTTTACCTCAGATCAACCTGCTGAGAATAGCCGGATAAAAAAAGAAAAAGAGAAGATATAATGAAGAATTTTCGTTTCTGAAAGCAGTTCTTTTACGACATTCTAGTGCTATAAGGGCAGAGGGGCCTCAACAGGAATACAAATAAGAGACCCAGGGGACAAAACCTCCAAAAATGTGGTGCAGGTAAAAGAAGATACTATTTCTTTGCCCACTGAAGTATCCTTTATAGGGTCCATAGTGTCTTTGTTCCTCCTTAAGAAGGTAGTTAAGTGCCTTCAGAATTAGGCTGCATATGAGAGGTTACTCAATATGAGTTTACAGGCTCCCAGGTCAAAGAAGTTTCATCTATGTTTCAGTCTATTTTGTGGCCTGAAAATATTTTTTTGTATCTATGGAAAATGTAATAAAACATTAAGTTTCACACATGATTTCTTAGATTTAAATTTACCACTTAAGCAATAATCTATCATGTTTATCAATAGAATGTATTGTTTGAAATGTTCTACAAATTAGTAATAAATAAATTCAATTAATTATCCTTATTTAAAACCTTATGCTCATTTAAGTCATCTAGGCTCAAAATCAAGCTAAAACCTCAGACATTATAAGCAGTAATACAATTCAGATTCTAGAACAATAATTCAATGAATATGTATTTTAAAAAGGTGACATTTATTAACTCAGAAAAACCTGCTTATTATTATCAAATTTTGCCAGCAGTGCAGTTATTATATAACTTGCTGTTGCTTAGCACCTTTCTCTTTTAAAAGAATCTATTTTTTTGTTTTATTTTGAGAAGTCTTTGAGCATAGATTAAATGAAAAGAGTGAAAATTTCACCAGATTGTAATGACTTAAATAATCTTTTAGTTGGACAGAGGATATACATGTATGCTAGGACTCCTCTGAGGTGCTTTATGCAAAAGAGTATATATGTGCCAGGATGAGATTTCAGAAGTTTGGATTAATGTATCGATGCTTGCAAAACCTTTGGCACCTACCTTTGAATGAGGAAAAACTTGCACCATATGGTGTGACTACTGAAGAATGCCTAAAGGAAATATATCTGCTTCCAAGACTGATCCTGCTGTAATTGTCATCATCCATTCCCCTCTCAGAGGTAGCAAGGGAGAAAGGAAAAAGCCCGTGGAGTGAACTTTACCTTTCTGTCCACAAATACATTTTTTTCTCCTAACAGAGATTTCAATAAAAATGAAATCTGATAAATAAATGCATGGAGATTATCTTTTTTCTCTATCTCTTTTAACTATTATTCTTCTTAAAACTTTGTCATTCTGCAGTTCCCCGTATGTAAGAAATCAGAAGATTTTAGAAGCCTGTTCCTGGGCTGAACCATTTGCTGTTTCATCTGCTTACTCATTCTCTTTCATTGTAAATTATCTCCCTACACACACACACACATGCTCACTATCCCCTGTCTAAGCTTGATAAAGTTATCATTAGCAGGTAGGGGAACAAGATGGGGAAAACCGAGTAATTACCATCCTTTATTAAATTATGCAGCATTAATTAATTGACTGGGTAATTCAGAGAGTGTGACTGCTCATATCAGAAAGGTGTTTTTCAGTTCAGAATGGTACCTGTTTCACAACAATAAAAAAATTTTATAGTGTATGGATTATGTCACAAAAAGAGAGGTGTTGCTTTCATCTGTCTCCCTGCCACTTGCATGCCAGAAATAAAAAGCAAACATCACTGTGCCACACTCTCTGCTGGACAAAAAGGCTGAAATAAATTTTGCAATTGACTTTGATAGCAAATGTAATAGTTCAGATGCATTTTAAAAGCAGGGGAGATTAATTTGTTTTCTAAAGATTGGTATTTTGTGATGATGTTGTTTCACTTTTTGTGATGTCCAAGCTTATTTTGCTTGCACTAAGAGAGAAAAAATGGCTTTGACTGATCCTAGTATCAGTTTGCAATCCATCAAAACACAGACTACTCTTATTTCTGCTGGAAATAAATTTTAGTATATAGCTTCTTATTCTAAGAAGCATTGAATTCTTGTGCATGAAAAATACCACCATGGGTTTCCTTTTGGTCTTGTAGGCTGTAGGCCTGGATCTACAATTACACATCATTGGTTCAAATGTGGCAAACACCTGAAAATGAATCCTTTTGCTTTGGTTTCACAGTGTCAATATTTGCATGATACATCGCTAGGCATTTGAAGCAGGTGAGAAAGCTGCTATAGCATTAAAAACAGATGGACTTTTTCTCATCTAAAATACCAGCATTAGAAAATGTCTGTAAGTCTCAAAGGGATTATTAAAATCAGATTTCATTTAAATAAAAAAGGAAAATTAAAGTACTTTCAGCAATACTGTAGTACTTTTTCAGGTAAAGGAACAGAATCTCATCAACTGTTACTACATCATTTGCTGTTCACAAAAGCTGTAATGTACACTGTATATCTATACATATGTATAGCACAAATATATATACATACATATATATACATATATATATATATACATATACACACACAGGTAGATCATACTAATATATGTATGCTGCAAAATACTGTAGTGGCAATGAATAGGGAAGGGAGTCAAGTAACCAGAAGCAGAATGTACATCTTTACTAAGTTGATCGAAGAGAACATAGTGCCTCCCTGTCAGTCACCAGACTTTCCAGGAATGGCTCCTGCCCTCCAGATGCCAGAGCTGCCAAGACTATCCGGTTACCTAATGTAAGTTTTTCTTATTTGTTTTTAAAAAGATAGCCTGTGAGCTTGCAGCTTCCAGAAATTAGTTTCCAGAAGGATTTTATAAAATAGTATTTGCAAGTGACTTTCATTTCAGAATTTGGTTTTCTAATGTCACCAGTAGCATGCACAGTGGATAAAATATTGAATACAATACAGTTTCCCCTCTAAACAGCTGGGCAGTGAAATGACTCTAGCAACTGAGAAAGTAAAACGTTTTGCTTTGCTTTCAAAGGTTTGTTCTTGTAGATAATTGAAAATTAACTCATAACTTCCTTTCTTTCTATAAATTTTGAGTGCTTTAGATTAATAAGCTGCTTTGATGTTTTCTACCCTCTTTTCTGCCCATCCCCTATTTCTGGAGAGAAATTTTAAATAAAGAATTTGGATTATAAGTCATGTTAGTTCAGCTTGAGCTTGTTTCTTTCAGACAATTTCTTTCACAAAACCAAAACCTCTAAGGGAACCCCCAAGCACTGCAACTTCAAGGCACACACAAGTCCTTGTTATTGTTAGGCCCCACTGCCCCTCACACAACCCCTATTAAGAAGTCTGAATGCTGCCTCTGGCTCTTCCTTTTACATGCGAGTCAGCTTTCTGTTTAGCCAGGGAAAATAAAAGGAGTGAGAAATATGCAGAAATTCTGTAAGTTGTTTGCATTCCCCTGAAATATTTCTTTAGCTGAAGGGAATCAAATCAATGAAATATAATGAAACCATATGCTCATTATTTCAAAATAGAGCAGCTGCTTCAGGGAGTATTGAGAAGATTTATTAATTCTACCAGCACTGCTCATTAAATCTAGGTATCTCCATACCTGTCTTCCTCAACAAAAGTCCTCGATAGCAAAATCACCCCTGTGGAGTTCAAACTGATGTTCATCTTGGCATTCTTCCTGTATTCTTTCAGGGTAGAGAAGACAATATGCTGAGCTGATGCTGCTGGAGAAGTGGAAAAAATCATCTATGTGGAAAAAGCTATCTAGTGTGGGTACAGTTTGGAAAGTCTGTAAGAGGGATGTGTGTTGGCAAAGACTGATTCTGCCTGCTACGGACCGTATGTGCATTTAATTGAGTTTGCAAGTTTCCAGGCAGAATGCCAAATGGACAGTCTACCATCTGATAAGAGCTGATGAAGTTTTTCCCCTCTTGTTTTCTCACAAGCTTTGGTTTTATAGAGATTTTGAGAAGTAAAAAAAAATCTGTCCTTCTCCAGGACTGATACTGGGATGTGTATAAGTAATCAAATAAATACATTACAGAAGTTCAAAATACCAGATAACTAAGAGGTTATACGTTTAACTGTAATATTGAATCTTGAATAAAAGATATAAATTAACATGTGTGCCTCTCCAGCAGTATTATCTGAGTCACAGTTGTTCCCATGTTTTTCTCTTCTAAGGACAGGGAAATAAATTAAGTAACTCACTTCCAGTTATAAAGTACAGGAGCTGGAATAGGCTCAGGAAAAGAGAATTAAGTAAGACACTTCGCAAAACCAAAGTAGACTGAGGGGCTGTGTTTGAACAGATGCTGCCAGCTGATTTCCAAACCTTAATATGGTCTGGGAACACCTCGTTCCAGGCACTGCTGCATGTCTGCACTGTTGAACAAAGAGGTCAGGAGCCACTTAAAGAGCTAGGTGCCTGTTGTACAGTTATTAGCTTGCTTCTTGACTCTTTGTGGAGGTGATCCAGCTTCCTCCTGGCACTGGCTCTCCCCGAGCCATACTTGCCACAGAGCAGTGTGGGACAGGCGGTGCACAGTGTGGTCATGAGTGTTTGTGTTGGTGTGAATTATCCTTGTGGCATTTCCCCTTCTGGTTAGTACAGAGCTACTGGATCTCATGACAAGACCTGGAGGAAACACACTAACCATTCTCATGAAGACTGCTCGAAAGTTTTCGTGATTAAAAGAATAAGATCCCCATGAGGGCGAGGCACAGTATCTTCCAAGAGAGAAAATCATACAATCCTGCACCAAAATTTTTTATTATGCAGAATAAAGGTGATATAAGGACTGATGTTCTTTGTGCAGTGATAATCAGATTCTCAATGTTTAGGTTGTGGTTTAAAAAGCTTTTCCAGGAGGTCCTTAGAGCAGAGTACATAAAAAGCTGAGAATTCTCAAATTAACTAGTATATGGTCACCACACTAGGCATTTTCACTGGCACATTCAGTCTCCAAGGAGTGCTCTCTTTTATTCATAATGTGTAAATTTGGCTATTTGGATGGCTATGCAGCCTGAAGTCTGCTGACCAAATCTCTCTCACTGACAGACAGAATTTGAACCATAATCCAAATTTGCTGGCAATACTCAAAATGAAACAGTAGTAAGGAAGGTTAGGCCCAGAGTATAAAGTAGTCTGAAGAAACTAGAGGATGGTAACCCATAAAAACAATGAGCAGAGCTTAGATTTTACAAAATACATAGTTCACATCTCAGAGAACAGAGAAAATGAAGAGCAGATGCACAAAACCAAGGGTCAAAGATGCACCACAAAGCTGCACCTATCCATCACCCTAAACTTAAGCTGTGTGTCCTTATAAACCTCTGCTAATATTATAGTTTGATGCTGTCACCCAACAAAAGAATTGTACAAGAGAATTGTGAAGCTGAGAAGTTGCTTCTTGACTGGTTTCATACTCTACACAGTGGTATGTGATTTGAAAGCATTTTAAAACAATGGCTCAAAGCATCCTTGATGTTTCTATTATAACAATATTGAGCACCACTGTAATAATAGCCTTGCTACCTGCAGCTACAGGTATGCTTTCAAGAGCAGAAAAATAATCTAAAATAGTCTAAAATTTTTAAACCTCTTGGTTTTGGGTATAATTTTTCTAGAGCAAAAGAGAGTCATAACATAAAAAAAGGGAACAGAACTGTGTTTGTAGTGAACATGAGTAAATTGAATATGGGTATGAAAAGAAAAATGTAATGCATTCTTGAGAAGAAACAGTAGCACGGGTACATTTCACTAAATTCTTCTTACTAGTCATTAATTAGCCTGTGCTATGTGAGGGGGAGGGGCACAAATGCAGTCATACCTTCTTGTTTCTTAAATAAAAGAAGTATATTCACAACAAATTTGTTAATTTTTCAGACATTGCTACTGGGTTTGGTTTCTATAGCACTGTCTGAGATTGCAACTCAGCTTACGAACCTCTATACAGCCATGGTCAAATGTCTCTGAAAGTCATGATCAAACAGATTTTTGCTCACAAAGAAGAAAAATGTATATTGTTCTCTTATAATTTTTATGACAGAAATATACTGCAGTCCATTTTTGATTGAGGTCAGTCTTTGACACAGCCTTGTAGGAGTTTTTCCTATTCATTGGCACAGTAACTGGGAAACTGTAAAGAATATCCCAAGGATATTCTTTTGCTAAGGAAGAGCAAAAAGAAAAGCTAAACAAATCACATTTTTGTATCATCTGCTCAAAAAAAACCCATGTCTGGCATGAACTCTCGTAACAATAGTCATTAGGAAAGAGACAGCAAAAAAACAAAAAGAATGTAAAGTTCATCTGTGTTATTATGCCTGTGGATTACATTTGCTGTAAGCATTTCTCTGAGATTTTTGATTGATAGTAGGGGAAGCCGTCAGCCAGCAGCTATGTATGAAGGGTAAGGGCCTTGAGAATACATTAGGAGATTTCAAGAACCTCAGCTATATTTCATACTGATTATTCAACACAATGGATGCTTAAGTGATTTTTGGTCACCATCAATACATATTTGAAATACCTTCAATGAAGGTAAAATGTACACTATTCAGTGGAGTTGAGCAGATTTTATCCTGTTAAGCTCAGAAATGTAAAGCTGATGGGACATCACAGAGTAATAAAAAATATATTGGAACCCATTTTAGTTGTGCTTATGTTTAAGGAAATCATTGGTTGTGTTGTTCATTCCTTAGTTAATTTCAAACACACTTTGTGAATACCTAAATATCAAGAGTTTCTAATTGATTTATCTGAGTAAGAATTCTTTATTTATGTGTTCTTGGAGAGAGTTCATTGTTAGCAGGCTCTATTTTCTTAGTTGATCTTTTATTTCTACAGAACATCTTTCCTGTGTTTTGAAGAAAAATACAAGTTTGAATCTGTCCAGGACTTATTATTCCTAGAAAAGACTCAGCCATTGAAAATAGTCAAGAGTAATAAGAGAGTACTACGGATTGTAGCTTAAGAAAAAGTCCTACTGATAAAAATCTAATAAAAAGAAACCTAAGATTTCCGAGAAAGGATTGGAATAAAACCAAGCACAGTCACTCTGAGATTTGTACACTGGTGAAAATAAGATATTTTTATTTGTTCAAAAGACTTCCTTTTTTCCCCCCTCTGTTTTATCTCAACACTCTTCTCTAAGAGCATTCAATGTGAAAGTTAGCTTGCAGTAATTTATCTTCTTGGAATTATTGAAGCCCAAGGTACTACTGGAGATATTTAGCAAATTTTTAAGGTTCTAGAGGTTCTTGCCCAAAAACATACATCCTCAATTTCTCGTAAGTACTCTAAAACAAAAATAGGTGACAGAGTCAAAAGTATTTTAAAGAAAACATCAAGGTAGAAACACATAAAATTTTATTTTCCATAAAATTTCAACATTAAAGAAACATTTCCTCTATTGTATCCCTATTTTTCATTTTTGAGTAGTTAAATTCTGAACTGGTACAGTGGTAAAATTACTCATGTTTGTTATGGTATTATATTATTTTAAATCAGTTATGTACAATGAAGTTTTAAGACTGTCGAATTCCTTCCTCTGGTTCCATCTTCATCTCAGCCTGTCCACAGTGGCTACTGAAAACATGTAGTGAAAACTCTGCAAGCAGAAGGCTGGGATATTTCACATCAGAATCAGAATTCACCTAGAGGTGTTGAGAACTACGTTTAAAAAAAACAAACCACACATAAACACAAAGCAAACCATCATAAAAAACCCAACAACAAACATGAGGTGGAGAAGTAGGGTCAGAAAAAAAGGATGAGACCTACAAAAGAACTGACAAGACTAACAAGAACTGCAAATCCAAAAGCATACAGATTTGAGTAAATAACATAATATAAAATATTATATACATCATAAATATTTTCCATAATTACACCCTATTTCCAAGTGTCTGCAAACATCAAGACCTACACTAAAAAAAATAGTCAGAGATTAGTGTCTTTAGGCTTTTGTTTCCTCCTCTGTTATCCAGCCAAAGCAACTACTGTTTCTACCACAATGAATGGTCAAAGAAGGCAAAGAATTGTATGACAGTCTTTTTGCAAATCATTTTACCTATGAAGATTTACATAAATATTTCCTTCCTTTACTTACTTCCTTTTCCTTACTTCCTTCTTCCAGTGAAGTTACTCAGCTTCAGTGAGTAGCTTTAGTAGTAAGAAATATAAATCTGAGTGATAGGACAAAAATTTGGTGAAAACTTTAGAATAAAAGGTGCAAATCAGGAGTATATTTTCACCAAAACCAGATTTCTTCAAAAGACTGTTCCTGGTTAAAATGTAATGGGTCCAAAAGACTGTGATATGATCCTATAGTATTTCTCCAAAATCTTTCATTTTTTAATATGCTATGAGTTCTTTTCAAAGAAGAAAGGTATTTGAGGACATAGGGTGCTTTGCAAATCAAACAGTATCAAGCACTTTCCTCAAAGAATAGACACAAACAGTGTGTACAAATGGATATCAAACTGTCATCTGCAGACAGTGCAGTTCTGGCTTTGCACAACATGATAGCCCATCCCTGATAGCATCAGATTCTCTGAAGTAGACTTATAACTGATTCTTGATTGCACAATCAAAAATGAACAGATTTTTTGAGCATATTTCACTTCTGCTTTGTAAGAGTCACTCTGGTCATCTGCCTCTTGGTAGGCAATCATCTTCAGACTGCTGTTAGTAGTGTTTGAACAGATTAGATCAAGCTGCTTTGAAAATAAAGAAAAAGTGTCAAACCTTTTCTAGGAAAGAGGAAGATGGAAATATTTTCATAAGGTACAGAACAAAAGTGTAAGGAATTGGGAGATCAGTAAACGACTCTACATTAAGCCCAGATACTTATGATGATTCCAGTTTCACCTGAGTTTTACTAGAAACATGCATATGTCTCCTAGGTGAGGTGTGCATATCTGGTGGGGATAGTTAGGGCAATACGGGCACTTATTGCTCCAGAGCACAGAGTGTAGATGCACTCTGTGTCCCATAGTATGATTCCTGAACATTGCTGCTCTTCTTTCCACAATATGGTGCTGGAGTGCAGAATTAAAACCTGAAAGGACCCATGGATGTAGTGTAGCAATCTGGTAAAAGAGTTTCTGCTGGTGAAAACAAGTTTTTACGTTTCTTCTCTAAAAATTTAGATTGATTTTGTACTTTCCATGTCTTATTCTTAGGTCTTCAGATTTGAAGTAAGCCATGAGATTTTTTTTTTTTTTTGAGTGTGTCTATATTTGCTCAGCACATATGAACGAATTGTGTTATCACCCTTCCACAGATCATAATTCCCTTTAGCATTTGGCTATATCTAGAGCAATAATAACAAAAGAAATCAAGGAAAAAAACCCCTTAGAATATCTAGATAGTGAACAGAACCATTAAAACTTAGGTAGGGTCATTTCTAACTGAGGTATGGTTAAACACTTTTTTGAGTAGTACTAATTTTATGTTTAATTTTAATATTAGTTTAATATTAGTTTTTAACTTAATATATAAGATCTTTCTATCACCATAGGTCAACACTAAATGGGTTTTTCTGAGAAAAAATTTATAGAAAATAAATGCAATCTTTACAGAATACAGATGATTTAAGCTAGAATGTGTTCTGAACAAATTCTTTCATGATATATATAAAAAACCTGCATTAACTTTAATAGCTCTAAGTGATTTGGACATGGAATTTATTAAATACGCATGTCAGTAGCACAGTGCATTGTACCAGGGGATAGAGCAATACAGAAGAAAAACAAGAAATCTCGAATTATTATCGAACTACTTATGATTTTTATATCTTATTGCTGATTCTGTTTGAAGACTTGATTGAGTTTTATGCTGTTTAATTTACAAAATATGATATAATCCTAGTTCATAATGGTGTGAAAACTGGGAAAATAAGTGGTGCATAAGTGAAGGAAAATACATTTATTTTTTCTTCACTTTTGGTATTTCACTGCTGTTGCTCTATTGCAATGAAGATGTTAGACAGCTTTAAAAAAAATTTTCAATGTTTTCATGGCCTATTCATAGCTTAGCAACAACATTTGTTTAGGAGTCTAAAAATATTTTTAAAATACATACTTTGAATTTTGTACTAAAAGTTGAAGAGCAAGAGAACATATGGGCAGGCGCTTTATGAGTCTTTAGGCTGGTACCGCTAAAAATTGCATATGGAATTAAATTGTGCACAGATGAGACCTTATAAAGTTAAAATTTTGCAAGCAATGTGTAATTGTAATATCCCTTGATATAAAAGAGAATGGTAAAATAAAAAAGATAAACTAATTTTTAAATAATTTATAAATTATAATTTTTGAATGTATTTATAATCTTGATTTAAATGAAATTAAAAAATCAACTAGATACTAGTTGTCCCACCATTACTGCATAAGTTGTGGGATTCTTTGGTATTGTCTTTTTGGTTTGTTTGGAGGTTTTTTTGTTTGGTTGATTGGGTTTTTGTTTTTTGTTTCTTTGTTTGTTTCTTTTTGTTTGTTAGTTTGGTTTTTTTGGGGTTTGGTCTGGGATTTTGGAGGTTTGTTTGGTTTGGTTTTTTTTTTTTCTTTTATGCGTTGGGCATTCAAAGTATCAGAGCAGGGCAAAAAGAAAATTAAAAAAAGTGAAGTATTACATCAGGATTCAAGAATTCTGGGTACTGCCACAGACTGTGGCAGTATCTTGACTAAATATTTTAGAATTCTTTCCCCATGAAACAAGACAACAGTGCTTTCTTACTGTAGAGTGATGCTGTGAGCTGATTTGACTGTATGGTAACGAGGGATAACACTGATTCTTTACTGGTGAAAACTTTTATAGAAGCATCATAATTCTGTAAGGTACACATTTCTTCATAAGCAGATATTAAATACTTCAAGAGTGATATTTTAAATAAAAAATATTTATAGATTTTTTTTTTAATCCAGGCTATATCTAACCACAATGTTATTTTCACTTTTATTTCATTATTACTTCTGTCAACTCAGTTTCTACTATGAACAGTTGTCAATTTTAAGAGAAAATCATCCAGCTGATTTAATGCATAATTTGGACTCAACATTTGTATTTAATCTAAGGACAGGTGCTAAAAGGTGCTGTGACCTTTCATCTGCAGAAAGTGCATTGTTTGTTTATGTGCTGTGATTTGTTTCTGAAGAAGGCAACAATTAATAGCAACTATAATTTAAACTCGTTAATTAAAAGATAACCAAACTAATTTGCATCCTAAGAGCTAAAGTGGTTATAGTCTTTGGTTTCCTTTTGAATCTATTTAGAACAAGAAGGAAAATGGAGAGGACTGAGTTTAGCTAATGAATATATTTACACAGCTAGGAAAACGGTCTTTATTGAAGGGAACCAGAAACTATAAAACAGCTATAGTGTTGCTCTGTAGCAACAAATACCACTGTGTCAGAACAGCTGCAGACATTTTTAAACAGTAAAACTACATATAAAACTAGGCATTTTGGCCTTCAGCTCCACATTTTATTTCAGCTCATAACTTTTCCCTCTTAGACCAGCTATTTCCTTTTGTTAAACTGACATTAAGAAGCAAAGTCACACAAGCAGACACATTCAGTCCCATAATCTCATTCCTTTCCTCAATTCTTTTTCTTTTTTTTTTTTTCATGATCTGTTCTTCCTTCCAAGTCTTTGCATCATCAGCACTCACATCAGCGAGCTGCTTCCTTGGCACAACTCCTGGAACATGTCCTTCAGATGTCAGCATCTCCCAGCAGCTATATGAAAAAATAAACTGGCTGGGTTTTTTTCACCTCTTTATTTAATTTCTCTACAGTATGCAATTGAGCAAAAAGATAAATAGCTAGTCATGCACACTCTTCAGATATGGAATTTTAATCACTATCTAAGCATCAAGAACAATCTTATTAAGGCAAAAAAATAGGGTGCATTTTATTAGGAAAAGATTCCTAAATTAGTGCTTTGCACAGCAGGGATCATGACCCCAAGGAAGACCATGGCAGATCACGGCAAAGGATTTACTAGGGATTTTTTTTTATCTGTTATTTAAATGAATGTTACAGCTTATATAAAACAACTGTGATGCAACACACAATCATTGTCCTCTTATAGAAGGGAATCACGGGACATGAAGTCATACTAAAAAAATTTAAAAGTTGCAACAGTAGACTTTCTCAATATATTAATTTTTAAAGTGTCATGAAATATATCTGACTCAAAATTATTGCACTTAATTTACTGAATCGACAAACTTTTCTTGCATGGATTGAGAAACAGTGAGTCAAGCATCGTGTGAATTGAACCATCAGGCATATGTATACTGCGGGAGGATCGCTCTAGTTTTTATCAATCTTGTAGTGAAAGATCAAATAAAACCTAGCTTGAAAAAAATATTAAATTGAAAGAAAAATTCAAGAATATTTCTATCTTTGAATTCTTTGAACTCAAGAATGGTCTAGTCCAGGTACAACAACTTGATCAGCCAAATTCCTATTAGACCCATGAAGGCAGAGATGTCAAGACCATCTTTTCATGTCTATATTCACATGGATTCTGCTTCACAGGAAAGGAGTTACAGTGCCTGTACAGTAAGGAGAGCAGATAGTGGGCAAAAGCAAAGGCTGTGTTGAATGTATGAGATCAATGAAAGATGGTGGCAACACTTACACAGACAGCTGTACCTCACCGTATGTTGCCCTGCCCTCGTATCGCTAGATCTAAAATTCAGGTAAAGGATGCCAAAGAAGTGGATACAATAAATTTTATGGAAAAGGAAAAACATTCTGAGAAGGGAAAGTCAGACTGCTTCCTATCACTTGCTGTCATGAATCAATTACGTGAAGCAATACATCTGAAATTATACTTCAGATTTTACAAAGCCAGTGTCATTTCCCATGATCTGATCAGCTTAGTATTAGGATTTTTGATAGGATGTACAGATAAGTCAGAAACAGAGGAAAAAATGACTAATTCTTGCTGCATTTGATCTGTTTCTCTTTCTCTATCTGCCATGCATAAATAAAAAACTACACAAACATCAGAGCTATTTGCAATTGCAGAAGTCACCTGGGAGTTGAAGCTTTTGAGGGAAAGCCAAAGAATGGTACAGTGAAAAGCCAAAAGAATTGAAGAGGAGAATTAAACTGGTAACTTAGCACAGTCCTTTCTTCCGTCTTTTTTAAGAAGAAAATTGTCAACATAAATCACACTTTGAGCTTTCTGTTTATTTCCTTGAGTTGTTTATATCATTAAAATGTAATATGCAAAATAAAAAGGAAAGATAGTAAATTAAAGCATGAGAATATATTCTAGCTTAGTTTTGTCCAGAACAAATCTAGGTTTTGCTACCTAAAAACACCTTGGAAAATAAAGCATCACGTAATAATTAGATAAGTACAGAATTGGGGACTAATTTGAAAGATATACTGGTATTCTGAAAAAAAATTTTACTGAAGACCCATCCACAGACTCCTGCTGTCACCTTTCCCAAAGCAAGTGCTATGTACACTGTGTTGTGCTAACAATTAAAGCTTAGTCATAAAAAAAAATTATGACCATTTTTCAGAGGAAGATAAGATGATCTTTAAATTGATTAAGGACATGTGATTTCAAAAACGTGAAGACTGGAGATGATCTAGAAAAAAAGAAAATAGGATGTTAAACCAATGACCATGTTAAATAGAAAAGATGGATCTTTGTGGCTTATTTGAAACACTTTGAAAACTGTGGCAATATTTTTTTAATCATTTCCTGCACAGCAAATTATGAACCCTGGTATAAATTTTCCATATGTAAGGAGACTTTCTCAAGGAGGGATTTACACTGAATGGCAATACAGCTTACCCTAACACTTCTAAAGGTCTTCTGTGAATTTTAGCCCTGAACCTGTGGAAAGGATCTGAAGACAAAACTAAAGATATACAGACTGTATTTGGTCTATTCTGAAACTGATAAGGAGGTGAAACACACTTGGTACTTTCTGTGCTGGTAACAGGCAGTTGCGTTAGGGTAGAGTCTGATCATAATCAGCCAGGGTACCAGCAAAATATGAGCACTGCAGAAGTAGCATATGCTTCTGGTTTAGTATGCTGAGCCTTATTGTCTTACCATTAGGCTTCATAAATTCTGGTTGGTTACCTTAGCAATGAGGTAGATTTATCCAGAAATCACAAGAAAACAAATGGCCAATAGTTCAAATAAGATGCCCAGAAAAACAAATCGTTATTGCATCACAGGAACATATTTCCATGTATCTGGAGTGGAGCCCAGCTGAAAGCAAACAGAAGCTGAGTAATTCTGCAGGGAATGACTCACTGGCACAGAAGGAACCTATGAAACATTAGTCAAACTGATGCTGAGAAGAGGAAGTTGAAAGAGAAAGGCAAACAGAAGATATATGCTGATAGACACTAAAATAATTTTTGAAAATATTCTACCTTAATGCAAGTGAAAGCTATATCTGATTAGTTAAATGACCTGTGCTCTTCTTTCTGTCGTTGGTTTTAGACACCAGCTTGATAGCACCAAACGCATGGATAGACTTGTCTGGTGGATAGGGACAGCCCTAGCAGAAGGCTAGTGACAATCACCTGCTTTCAAGGTAAAGAGCTTGTGCCAGATTTCTAGATGGAAGCCAAGAGCCAAAGTCAGGGGATGGAAAACATGGCAGTCATTGGGAACTCAAACCAGGAATCAAGAGCTGCTCAGAGAAGCAAAGCAATTGTAGGAAGCTGAAGTTAAAAAACATGAAATAGAGCCACACAGAAAAGTAGACAAAAACAAGACTAGCTTTGGTTTGGAAATCTAATAAAATATTTTGAAAGCTCAGACCTTCCAGGTGGGGCCATGGCTGAGCAGAATCGATAAGAGAAGGAATCTTGTCCCTAATCCACAATCAATAGTCAAGACAGTGGTTAGTTAATCAGTTTGGTTAACAGTCAAAAAATAAATCTTTGCCCTTCTGTGGTAATGAAGAGTTGCATAAGAATACAATTTCTGTTTTTGTGTCCACTGGATAAAAAGCAGTCACCATGCATTCCTATTTTGAAGTCTATATCTGTCTTACCCATGACTTGAATTACAATAATGTTATTGGGCATGACATTAAGCTGATGCCTTACTATGAAAAATTGACACTATCCCGATCAATATACATTGGAGAATTCAGAAAAAAACCCAAACCCATAGCATATAGGGGAGAAAGTCACCAATCCCATTTAGAGACATGGAACTGAAGTACATGTGAATTTCCACAATCACAACCTGTATCTGTGGCAGAACTAGAGATGAGATGTCCTGCATGTGAGGAAGTGTTATTACTACAGTCAAATTGCCTCTTTTTGAGACTGTTATTCTCCAGTCATTGAAATACATATGTTGCTGTTGACAAAAGAAGGCAGTGATACCACAAGATATATTATCTTGGGTTGATAGGCAGAACATGCTAAGCATGCTGAAGTTAGGCTCCATTTTCTTAGAAGGACAGCAAGGTAGAGAAGTGTGTGTGATCCTATGAATTGTTTAGCAGACCTCTGAAAGGTGGAATAAGAGGGAGAAAGAAAGAGTTGCAATTTTAAGGTTACATCATATTAACTGGAAGAACTGAGTGAAAAGCACACAACTAGGGAAAATAAAATAGATCAAATTATTTTACAGAAATGAGTAATAATCAGCTGTTACAGTGTTCTGTTTGGTTTTTTTTTTCCTGTTGATTTTTCTGTTGCTGCTGTTGGTTTGGTTTTGTTCTGTTTTATTTTGCTTTGGTTTTTAGTTTGCATTAACTCATGACTTCACTTCCTTGATCTAACGCCAAGTCCCTAAAGAAAGAACCAGCCATATGCATCTTTGAGTACTGAGCTTTGCGGGTCAGCATTGGTAACAGAATCTGCAGTGAACAGACATGTTGTCAAATGCTTCTTGTCATTTTATGAGTCTCTGCAAATAACTCTTAAGGTTATTCAAGGAAAAACAGGCATATTGCTCTTATTGCTCTTTATTTTATTATGAAATATTAAAAGAGTATTTTTCAGGATCCAATAAAATATAAATTCACACTGCAAATCTTGAAACTCTGTTAAAAGAGTAAAAGAAGTGTTAGTTTACCAGCTGTCAATATAATCCCTGGGTAATAAATTAGCTTCACTGATTTTATGGCAGAGCTTTTGTGTTGCAGAAATTGGAGGTGCTGCAAGGACATTGTAAATATAATTGCAAGCTACCATCTCCCCTGATGGAAACTCAGTAGAGATAAACAAATACATTTTTTAAATTATAGAAAACATAATAGAAGAACAAAAAACAAAGAAGAAAAATATATTTGTGCTGCTAGAGTGTTCCATGATGCCAGGCTATTGATCAGCAGTAATGGAGCCAGGTACCCAGGATGTGAGCTGAGAAGCATTGTTCTTCCAAATAAAAGAGCAGCCAAATGGAGACACTAACTCACTCACCTGATAAGATGGAAATAAAGTTAAAGGAAGCACAAAACTAAGGGTACACTTAATACTTTGTCAAGAGTATCTGGGCCAGGGAAATGGTCTTAAGTTATCAGTGATGGAAACTAACTCTTCGAGCCTTAGCTTCTTGAAAGATGAAAACCGTTTTGTCTTTTCTTCCTCTGTATTCAAGAGAAAGAAAGAGAAGGAAGTGCCTTCAACCACAAAGATTATCCTATCTATTTGGTATCATTATTTTAGTATGAGATTATGTTTTATTGAGTGCCTCTCTCTCCACTGTAGGTAGGAGTAGCTGACAAAATTATCTCACACTAGGCCACTAACTTTTAGATGACTAAAACTGAATTAACTGACTTGCTGTTGATAGCTGCAAGCCATAAGGGAGCTTTCCACAGGAGAATATGCAAACAACTGAACACTGGTGAAGTCAGTGCTCTTTCTACCTGTCTCAGATCACAGGAAGCCCACTGAACTAGGACCTTGGTTTTGTTCACTGACTTGTTACTCACTGCAGGTAATGACAAGTGCCTGAGAGGATAGTGCCTCTTTTAGAAAAGCTTTTATGCTATCCTGTAAGCCTAAGCCATACTTCCATGCCATCTGGAAGATAAATCTCTTCTAAGGACAGACCAGAAACTCATTTTTCAGGACATCATCAAATCCACTAGACAAGTGGGAAAATATACAGTAGTTCTCAGTTTCTAAATTCACTCTACAGTAAAAGTTAATAGTTAGCCTGGAGTGAAGCATGAATGAGACTGGTAGTCAGAGTACACATTCTGGAAGTGGGACTTGCAGGGACCAACGCCAGTTCTCAAGGATCACTTTCTATGGAATGAATGTTTCATAAAGAAAGGACCTTAGGATTCCTCCCTTCCCTCTCTCCATGGCACAGAGACCAATACAAACTATTGGAAGTTAGGAAACTGCACAGTCAAACCCTGACCCCACAAAAACAGCGGACAAGAAATATTTCCTTCTCTGTTAGCTTTGTTAGTCAGCTGTTTCTGTGTCCCCTGTAACACCAAAAAAATTACTTTTCATTCCTTGCCACTTCTGAAGCTAAATAAAATGTGTCCCACCTCAGTTTTGCCCCTTCTTGTTCCCCATGTATATAGCCAATGGTTACACTTAGCTTAAGGAAGAACACCCAATGAATCCTCTTCTCTGTGGGAGAAAAACAAAGGTGAAAGATGGCTTTTTTTGATTTCGACATAGATTCTACTGTGAATATAATGCTGAGAAATCCTGACTTCACTGAAGGAAATGTAAAAAACCACTTTGGTTCAAGGGGACTGACGTTGTAGTGTTATTTATGCAATTTAAGCTTTTGAAATAATATAAAAGGATAATTTCCAAATTGTGCCTTCCTGTTTTCATTGTTGCACAGCTGCTAAAGTTTGATGGAAAACATATAAGAGAGTATTTGCCCTTTTAAAATTGACCAAATGAAAGACACCATGAAAGCCTATAACTTTTGCTTCACCACCCATGCAGTACCTGCCATATCTACCACTTTCTTTCTCTATGAGAAATGGTCTTACAAACTTGAAGGATAATGATGCCTTTGTAAAAATAAAGCTGTAAGATGGGATAGGGTGTATTTATATTTCTCAGAATCAATTAAATAAAATTGGTTGGGTTTGTAGCAATAATTTTGTAAAAAGAATTTAAATTTAAAAACATGTGGATGGCATTTTTACATGCATTGGGACTACGCCAAAAATCATACATGAAGACTAAGAAAACCTGGAGTCAAGAGTCTCTGTCAGTATGGTGAATATTGCTGTCAGACTCTGGTTATCAAAAATGAGTGAAGGAACACAGGCAATAAGTCTGAGTGGATGTGATTCTGTAACTATGCTGTGGAATAGCCCTCTATGGACACAATAGTAAAAATAGAAAATACTGTTCCCTTTTTAGACTAAATAAGAGGGCCATTTTCTATTTTTTCTTTTTTTTTCCTTTTTCTCTCTTTCAGAATTGATCACAGCTGCCTTCAACATCATCCTTTCCTTGTGTGCCTGTTTGAAAGCTAATTAAGACTTTCATGCTGAAGTATTTACAATATTACCAATATCCTTGAATATGATTATACAGTCATCTTGCATAGTTTATATCTTTTTCTTTAATCTAGGAATTCTTAAAATAAATCAGCTAACATTTAGGATGTCTCTAATGGTGACAAATGAGCCATGCATATTATCCTTCCTAACATACCTTGCAAATTTAGTATTATAACTGTAGAAACAGTACCAATGTTCACTTGCAAAAGTAAAAATGGCTTTATGCTCTATTCAGTGTACTCAGTGTAGAAATTCTAATAATAAATAAATAACTGAACCTGAAAAATTGGAATAATTGAGCATACGAACATTGATATGTGAAAAACATACTTCTAACAAACAAATATTAATTTCTAATGAGATAAACTATATGAAATAAACCTAGGTTAAGATCCAAGTCTGAGCAGTTTCAAATGTTTGAGAAATGAATCTGCACCTTCAGTTTGAGCTCATTTCCAATTACAAAGTCTTATGCAGAACAGACACTCAGCTAACAAATCAACATAATTTTCAAGTGGAGAGGAAGTAGAATGTGTCACTATTTACTTCAGAAGTCACAATTCTGTGACTTGATGTATACATATTTATTACATAAGGAGAACCACATTTGGAAGGTTACTGGTATCTTTTATCCAAAATAGGAAAACAAGACCCAGGCTCCAAATCTGAATTTTTAATGCTTTTTAAATGTTCAGAATTAAGGATGATATATGTACACATTTTTTATTTAGAAACTACACAATTTTATATTATTCTTTAGTTGTCTGGAAAAAATTGTACACTGAAAAATTGCACCCAAAAAGATTTCTGCTATATGTATAGAGATACAGACAGATAAATGTGAGATCACCATTATTATTATTTTGCTTTCTTGTAATTTTAACAAGACATCCACATTGTTTCTGTTATTTAAAAAAAAAAAAGAAAAAAGAAAAGTCATGTCATTGTGTCAGTTTGTTATCATCCCTTATGAGAAGAATACTCAAAGGGAAAATGCCAGATTCAAATATGATGTGGAGTTCAAAATTAGGCTACTCTCCCTGGTGGATCCCAAAAGGGAATCCAGGTGCCTTAGAAAAAAGTCGAAAGACATACAGTGAGAAGTGAACTGGCAGCATGCAATCATTGGTAACTGTCACTGAGCACCACTCCACAAGAAAATCAAAGACAAATCATCGACCCTCATTCTTTCTCTTCGATACATGGAAAAAATTCTAGTTATTTTGCAGCACCCTCCTGGAGGTAAAAGTGTAATCTTTCTTCAAGGGCAGAGAGGGGGTCTCACAATTACAGCCCAGTTTTTAGATGGTGAGATGTAGAGTTATTGCCCTCTGTAGTTTTTACACCGTGAAACTTGATGTTTCATGGTTGCTTTGCGGTGGTGTTCATTCCCTCCTCACCCACTGGTGCCTTGTACTGCCTTGGAAAGCCAGGCACATAGGGAAAAGAGCAGGAGGAGAAGGATTATGCTTTTTAGCCCCATGTGCTTGCTCTTTTGGGGAACGTGTGCCTACTCCTAGGATCGTAGTGGTATTTTTCAGCATTTGTTTCATATATGTAGCTCTGAAACCAACCTGACCAGAGAAATTCACCATCTTCTCTGCCTCTCTTTCACAGGTAGTTTCCAGCACAATAGGGCAATTCACAGTGAGGTCAAATGAGGAATATGAATTCAGTCCAAATGCGTCTCCCTCCATCTGTGCAGCGTCCTCTCATCATTTTACAAGGGCAGATTGTGATAGCACAAGTGGGAATAGTTTTAAACTAAAAGAGAAGAGATTTAGATTATTTGTTAGGAAAAGATTCTTTACTGTGAAGGTAGTGATGCACCGGAACAGGTTGCCTGGAGAAGTTGTGGATGCCCCAACTCTGGCAGTGAGTGTCCAAGGCCAGGTTGGATGGGTCTTTGAGCAACTTGGTGTAGTGGAAGGTGCCCCTGTCCATGGAAGAGGGGTGGAACTAGGTGATCTTCGAGGTCCTTTCCAACTCAAGTTGTTCTATAATTCTAAGTCAAAGTGCACAAGATATGCCCTGGGAAGAGCTACTAGATTAAAGCTCACTAGGTAAAACTATGGAGGACCCTTAATGGCTAGATAAAACCCATACTTAACTTGTTGATCATTTCCTGAATACTTCAAAGTCCTGCATGTGAAAAGAGGATGCTGTGACAGCTCCAAGGCTAAGCAGAAGCTGACCACCATTTTTCATTCCTACAGTTTTGATTTTAGGGATTTGATCTTAGGTAAGTCTGCTTTAGCTACTAAATCCTATCTGAAAGTTTATTACAAGCTACTAGAACTGTCAGAAAACAAGGCCAAAATCAAGACTATTGGTCCAAAGATAGACATATTTACAGTTTGCACTGACCTTATATGTATGTAAGTTTAAAAATATCCAGTGTAGGATTCAAGTTATTATAGCAGAGTATAAAATTGTACTCAAGTGGCTTGACCTCACTGTAGCTCTCAAGGTGAAACAAAAAATGAAATTGCCAACAAAAATATTAGAGCTGGTGATAAAGTGACTTTTTATACATACTTGTAAGGACTGAGAGAGATAGTTTCGATGGGAAAGACATGATTACTTCTGATTACTCTGTACTGTCCCACTGCAGAGGTCTGATACTAGATTTCAGAGGAAAAATAATTACAAAAAATACGTGAAATATATATCATGTGACCATCATAAGTATCCACAACTACAATGAAATTGAATTACATATCATGAAAAATAGCACATAGGATGTCCCTTTTGAAACTTTTTTCATTTATATTATAGATATAAGGGTCTTCAGAGCTCAGGCATTTAATAGGAAGAAATATTGAAAGGGAAAAAGTGTCCCTGTGTGAGGCTTTTTAAAATGAAATTAATTCTATTTTATAATTTTTTTAAATACCAAAACATCCTATACACTGTTTATCATAATATGTTAATAAACTTGATGTCAGGAGAGGTGTGGAGAAGGTCTATTTATTTGGTCTTTACTGTTGTGACTGTGAAAGGATGGGCTTCTTCAAATGATGTGTGAAGCAGGGGAACCCTACCAGGTTATTCCTTTCTGCATTTAAAGCTTGTCATACTTCTGTACTCACTGACTGCATAAGTTGAAAGTACACGGATACGTCATTGCTCAGACTTGTGTAGTCAGTTCATAGAGCTAGGGAGTAATATTTCGTAAAGCACTATGATAGGTTGGCACATTAGAAGGAATCATTAGGAGAAATAAATATTTGAGAGTTGAAAAGCACGTCCAGTGTTCTGGCACTCGTAAGACAAATAAGGAAAGGACAAGAATGTGTGACCATTAATTTTACAATGACAGTCTGTGCAACTATCATTTAGCAAACAGTTATTACCATTATTAATAACATGACATTAAATGGGAAACAACAGACTTAATCCATATACTTGACAGATATATGAAACTGCAGATGTCACTTTAAGTGGGATGGGGGAATACCCAGCAGATACCAACACTATTTGGCCATAGACCTGGCATTTATATAAATAATTAAGTGAGACAAAATCTGGACTTAGTAAAGACCTCACATGTATACACTTGTGTGCAATTATTCTTGTGTCTACTAGGCAGATCGTAATTCTGGCTATGACATGCTTTTCCTCTCATCTGGGAAATGTTCCAGCCTTGTTCAAACTGGAGCTGTAGCAACATAGCCACAAAAAATCCTACTTGGGAACAGATTACAGTAAAAGTTTGCAAAGGGTCCTGCCTAAATGTGTGCCCCTTGTGATACAAATGAACAATCTAGTCCTTGCTTGTCACTTGAAATAAAGCAATATGTTACCCACAATGTGTCACATTAAACAAATACAGCTTCCTGTGTGGTATAAGGGGTATATTGCTCCTAAGTAAGCATTTTTAGAGCCCTTTTTTAATGGATACAGGTTCATTCACATGTGGGTGTATGTTGTAGGCATGTAATCCACATAATGTAACCCATACGACTGTAAATTTATTCCACCTCACATAATGACCCTATTTTATTCTATATTATTTAAGAGAAAGAGGAAAATTTAGAAACTTGTATGATCCTCTCTACAGATTGTATAATCTCATGTTACTGAAAACCAGAAGATGCTGGCCATTACTCTTTCTTAGTAAGATACACTCAGATGAACATACCTGATTTATTTGTAGGAATGATGTACCACTTTGGAGAAAAGGCTATACTAAAAATAACTTTCCAAAATTCAGACAGTTCTGAAGCGTCTTTTATAATTCTTGGGAAAGGACTATTTCTAGACCTATCTTGATGGTATTCACTAAAGAAACCCTCAATAATGTGAACATTTCATCGACATCTGAAGTAAATAGATACAATTATATTATAACATGGAATTCTGATGAAATGCTGCTCGGCATAAAACAAAAATTTTGTCAAGGCTTGGTTGAAGCAACTCCCATATATAATCTAGCTTCACTTAGTTTTGCATGCACACAGCTGTCAAATCTCTGGTTAATTTTGGAGGCACATTTAAAAAAGAAACTGCAGGACTGATGCTTATTCTGGAGTACTCAGAACTACAGCTTATTTTAAAAGTGACTTTTTAATATTCTTATGTTGAAAAATAACTATTTCTTACTTTTTTGCCACTGTAATCCAGGATCAACATATTGCAAATATGCAAACAATAGTTCTTCTCTTTCTAAGTCTAAAGAAATCAACATTATAGAAATTAGATTAATGATATCAGTATTTGACCTCATTATAGTTTCCTGAAATTCAATTCTAGGTCTCCAAATTCTTAAATGTTTTTTAGCCTGGTCAGGGTTAACTGCCACCTTTGTGGTCATAAGAATAAAGAAATCTTTGAAAACTCATGTAGCATTTTGAGAACAAGTTTCCTGTGGGGGCTCCTATTATACCTGCTAGTCCTACACTTATTTCACACTAGGACAAATTTGGGTAGCAAATTCTGATGTGGATTTTCTCTTACTAGTGAAAAACAGAGAGAAAAAAAATCTATAAGCATTATTGCTGATGTAAATACTCATTTTCTTCAAGGAACCATTTTATAAGCTAACCTCCTGGCCTGGACAAAGCATGGCTTTTGGTGATAGGAAAGCACTCATATACACCTTTCACTTTGCTGAGGGATTTTTAGTCCTGTCTCTTAATTCTTCTTTACCATTATAGTGTCCTTTGGAAGATTTTTTAGTCAGCAAGGAACCAAATGTGTTTGTATTTGAATTCACTCTATCAAGAGTGAAACTAGTTGCCTGTGCTTTTCTGAAAGTGATCCATTATGAGCAGAAGCACAATGAAAGCAGTTGGATTCAGTGACAGTTACAGATCCTTACTTGGCAACAAGTCATGATCACTCTCATACATGTGTAAATACTGCCAAATGACCAGTGTTGAGAATGAAGAGAAAATAAACCTAAATAATGGCCTTGATTATTTAATGTTTATAGGCAACAAAATGCATGTACAGTTCTCACCTCCCTCTGTCAGGTTAATTTACCACGTCAAATGATTTTAGTGATTCATATTCAACACACTGTATTTTTCCTATTTTCCTTAATGCTACATAAGAAAAAGATACCTGAATTGTTCTGTGTACACCTCTCCATCCACTTCTGCTGACAGCTTTTAGGGCACTTGGTGAGGAAATTAAATACTCTTAGTCAGGAAAGAAACCAATTTCCATCTCCCTCTCTGAGTGGAAACCATACTGAGTGGTTCAGAAAGAGACTCCTAGGGAAGTAGAGTAAGCTAAAATATTAGTTGCTAAACAATCACAAAATATACCAGACTGAAAAGGAGCCACTTCAGAAGAGACTTGAGTCTTAATAACTACTCCTCAGATTTGGATCTCCCATGCAGGGCTATGAACTCTAAGTCCTCTTCAGGAGGTAGGTCCATCTTTCTTCAGATTAAAATGAAGATGTCATTCCAGTACCTCAGAGGTACCATGGAGCATAGCAGAGACTCATTTGCAGATCTCTGCTTGAACAGTAGGGACAGGGGCAGCAAACCTACCACATATACTCAGGAAGGACCAAGAAGGGCAAGAGCCTGAGACTAATGCAGCACACAGTGAGCCAAGACTGCACAGGTAGAGCCTCAGATGAGACTTTCGGTCTCAAAAGGGCTACTTTTGGTACACTGGTGCACTCAGGGCCCTGACATATAAATTTCTGCAGATGTCACGCTTTGAATATGAGATTCAAATAACTAAAAATGTCAGGCTACTAAGACCCTTAGTTAATGTCAAGAGTTTTGGAAAGACATTATGTATTATAAGAAATATATTTAAATTTATTTTAAAATAAACAGTCTTGTAAAAAGATTTATCTTGAGTAACCCAATCATTACCCAGAATTAAAATAATAGGTAATGGCAATGAAGGCATTTAATGTGTGTCAGGTTTCAGTTACGGAATAGAAAAAGAGGGTGACAAAGGTTTGGCAGTAGAACAGACACTTCTGTCAAGGGGAGTAATAATGTTTTGGACAGCAGGCATGGCCAGACTTTAATTAGTCTGAATAATAGATCCTTCATGGAATAAGTGCTATATTGCAAGGACTGTGACAGATAAACCATGAATTCCCTATTCCTGATCTTATATCCATGACAAAAGTGCATGTGCATCATGAGGGTCATTATTTATCTGGGAAAATTTGAGAAAAATATTTAATTAAGCCGTCAAAATGATGGAAAGATCTTTTTGTCAATTATGAAGCTGCTTTATTCAACTTGTATGCAACGACAGTGCAATCTTTAGATAAGATACAATACAAAACATCTTTTTTATTTTTATTAAAGTTTAAAGACTCATTAACGTAAGTGCAAGACACCATGATATTAAACCTAGCATAGTGTAAGAAACTCATGACAAATATTTCCTCAAAAGCTATGTTCTCAGCAGGACCAAGTACACCTAGAATTAGAAAAAGCAAAAAGCTAGACCTACACTCTTGAAGACTTTTCTAGTATTTTCCTCAATTACTAGCCTTGAGAACCATCTTGAGAATCTTCTTCTTCTTCAAATTCCTCCTTAATTACACTTCAACTAAAACAAGGAGTCCACAATAACATAACACCTATTGCAAGAAGGTACATATTTTTATTTTGAGTGTCACGAAGGAAAGAAACAAACAACAAAACCAAACTGGAATCAAGAAAATATAAGCAATACATCACTACTTCTTCTTCTCTTCTTCTTTCAGTCTGTTTACAATTATCTGCCACTGATCTAAGTCCTTCAAAAAACCCAAATCCTTCTTTTTTGGTGCCTTTCTGAGATTATAGTGAGAATACATATTAACAGCTACCCCATATAGGAGTGCTTGGTTTTCACTATTAAATTTACATAGAGGTGGCCAAATCGGTAGAAAGTGTATTCACAGAATGGAACGGATGATGCATTTTACAGTGTTCTGGAATTTACCGGCTATATAATATTTGACTATTTATCCTTTGAAGATATTTGAATACAGGAAAACAAGTAGAATTTTTTCAATCCTAAGGTCCACTGGATTTAAACACCTAGGTCAGTGAGATTTAGTGCAAGATTATGCCACTTCTGAAACGCAAAACAATCAAAAGAAATATTGGAGAAAATAATTGCTTTCCTGAAAAGTCTCTCTTCTCATTCCTAGGGTGTTTGTTTGCATAAACTCAAGAAAGAACGACTGTTAACTAGACTCTTTTAGAGAGGCTTTCATGTATATATATATGTATATGTATATGCATATGTATATATAAACAACTGTTCCACCTTTATATATAAAAAATGGTTATACATGTTGTCAGCCATGGTTAGGCTTTGCGAACGAAGATTTGGGAAGGGCTCTACCCATATTTGCTACAAGCACGCTGGTGGCTGAAGAGGCCAATGTGAGATAGACAAGTCCGGTTGCAAAAGGCACAGCAGAAAGACTCCTTAGGTGCTATGGACAAGACACGGTTCTTTCTACATTGTCTTTTCTCCTTGAGAGTGATCCTTCTAAGAGGTTTATTTTCCTCTACTTTACTCCTGACAGTGTCATCTTTCAAAAGGTACACATTTCTCCCCCCCTAGAAGCAGCTTAGCATGGTCCTGCCGAGGACAGGAGCTGCTCGGGAAGATTTCCATGTGAAATGCCTGAAGTGCATCTAAACTTCTCTTGCTAGGGACCTGTTCTTCATGCTGCATGCAGACACCAGAGTCATTTAAGAGCCACTGAGAGATAAAATCTCCCTTATGGCAACCATGGAGCGCCCCTGAGGAGGACCTGCCTCCTGGCTTTACTGGCGAGCATCTGGCCATGAGTGTTAGCCCCATCCTTACAGCCTGGAGGCAGCCCCAGTGCTCATGTGGCTGAGGCTGTCCTTGTCCAAGTGCCTGCTCCCTGGAGGAGCCCTGTCGCTTGGCACTGACCCTTAACCAACCCAAAGTGCTGTGCTCTGAGCACCCAGCTCTTTACATCCAGCCATTCCTCTCCTGTTCCAGCTCCGGAGATGCGGAACTCATCCCCCATCTGTGACTCATCTGAGGATGGGTGGATAATGAGAGCGGCAAGTGTTTGTGCTCCATGGAGCTCCCATTGTTCCCAGCTCTTTGTCTTCCTGCCCGATGCCAACCGGCCACCTGCCTTCCTTTATACACTTTCATAAAACTTAATAGTGAAAGAGATATTGCTAACATGAAGACAAGACTACATGAAAAGTATTTATCTGTGGTCATAACTACGTGTTACAAAACAAACAATAGAGGTACGATTTCATGATATCCTTCAAATATCACAAATATTCATATCCTTGGTACTTGGAAATCTGAGTATTCAAAATATTCCCTATGCATTCTCCAGATTTCTGGAATTAAACTTTACGCAGCTCCCTCAGTTAAGATTCAGCCCACATAAGATTTCGTTTCTATAGCATAGTTACTTGGTATCCAACCTTTGCATTTGAGACAAAAAATTCAACATCTTGTTTTGAAAAGCCTGGCCCAAGTGAAGCTCATAACATTTCCACTGCCTGCAATGGATCTCATCAATAAGGGAAGAAGCGTTTCCTCTGGTTCAAACAGTACTGGAAGGAACTGTTACAGAGCATTTACAGAACATCAGAAAACATGTTTCTGGGTAATAAAACCGAATAATTTTACTGCAATTCTTTTCTTTATTATTTAAAAATGCACAAAATATAAAAGATTCTTATATAAAATTTTTTTAAATAGAAAAATTTATACTTGTTCTTTTCAATGCAAATCATAAAAAGGGTCTTTTGATATTGCAATTTAATCAAAAATAAAAAGAGAAAAAACCTGAACAAAACACTTGTAATGTAAGAAATGGCATCATAAGTAAACCAGCTTTTTCTAATGGAAAGTTGTATTTTTGCAGACTGATATAACTGTGTCTTTCATGCTTGTGTAGAAGCCAAGCACAGTTTAACACTAATCACACACTTATCACTGGAAAGCAACTCAGGAATACATGAAAGCATTCATTAAAGCACCCTGTGGAGTGGGAGTGAACAAGTTAAGCTTTTAAATCTTTTCAAACAATAAAATTTTAGGCACTGTAGAGAACTGAGGCAAGAAATATTTAATGTTCACATAACCTAATATTTAGCCTTTTAATGTTAGAGAGGTCTTGTTCTTTGAAGACATATGTCTGGAAGAAAACTCTTGACTTCACCATGGCTGATTGCTGAAGGCTTGGCTGTTTAACCTTAGCATTTTATTCAAGCTCAGTTTGTACATGGATTATATAACTTGGAAAAGGACCATGAAAAGATGCTATATAAATGTTCTATGTTTGTTTTGATTACCACTATAGTTAATATCCATTATTCAATCATGATGATCAAATGCCTCTTCAGGCCCAAACAATGCATAATGAAATTAAAGATGTTTTTTTCTTAAATTTAATTTGGTTGATTAAATAATTACAAAGCATATGTGCAAGTATAGAATACATCTTCAATTTTACAAGGCAATGGAAAATTTGAAAAGAGTAAAGCTATTCTTTACTAATCATCACCGCTTTCACAGTGAAAGCTCCATCACTGGCTCATAGATACAAGTCTGATTCCCAAATATGACTTTGTGGATCTATTTAGGTGAAGGAATTAGTCAACAAGGGATTGAATTTTCAATTAAAAAAGAACAATAAATATAATTATATCTTTTTGATATAATTCTATTAAAAAGGGTTTTTTTTAATTTTAAATTATTCAATAAAAATGTTAATATATAGCTCTTTCGTGCCTTTCTTTCACCTTTATAGTGGAATAAGGCTCTCATCTACACTCCTGACTATATTAGAAAGTTTTTTTCCAATAGAAAATATTAAAAAAGTTAGTGGCTCTAAGGAGAGCAGTGGCAAGATGGAAATAATAACTAATATCAGAATAAGATAGAACTGTGAAATATTTTTCCATAAAATGTGTGATTAAAAAGAGGAGGAGGACACATAAATTTCTCCTATACTCATTTCCTTCAAATAACCTTGAAGTGACTGGAGAGAAGGTGAGGAAAAGGCACTCTGTCTCACCCAATCATAGCTGAGGGAGGCAAACACAAATAAGAGACAGACAGTTAGTTTCAGTTGTCAGTTCATTCAAATTATGGCTGAACTGCTCTCTAAAAGAGCACAGAGGAGCATGAAGCATTGAGAAGTTTAAATGAGATATTTAACTTTAAGGCAGTTAAAATTTAATAATATGAATTTGGTCTTATGGTTTTATGCAATGATATTGCTATTTGTCTTGAAGCTATTTGCATTGGCTTTCTTTGAATTAATGACAGGATAATGCTAGAGTGTTATGGAACAAACACTGAAAAAAGTAGAAACTATGAGGCATGTATTCAAGCAGGAATAATATCTGTGCTAAATATATTTTTTTTTCCTTCCTAGGGCTTCCTTTTATTTTTGCTGACTTTTTCTGTCCTTTTCAGCTGCCAAATCAATACACCAAGATGTATTTAAAAAAGGACCCGAGGAGAGTATATTTTCATCAACAAATTTTGTGAAAATTTTCATGGGTAATCTGTGTCATAATAAATTAATAAAATAAACATTATTATTTTTCTGCCCAGAATTGGGCATAAAAGAGACTCAAGTCCCATAAGAACACTGCTACAGTGGAAAGCGATGCTGTGAGTTAATTGACTAAACCAGCTGCCAGTCTAAGTAGCTCTAAGAGTTCAGGGATTTTTCTTTTTTTTTCTAGTGAACAGTCATTATTATTAATTTTTCACAGAAAAACAAGCTACTATCTAAATAACCAAATAATTCCTACTTCAAAGTGCTCCTGGGCATAGCAAATGATACATCGTCCTAATGGCACCATGAGGTACACATACCAAGCAACCCGACACTTAAGCAATAAGCAAGGAGTATAGTCTCTCTCAGAAGAAGACTGAGAATCCTTTTTAATTAGAATTAAAGGAGCTGAGCCACTGCCTGAATGCATCATTCTATTGTAAATACTTGGTCTGGAACCTTGTTTATTTTGAAATTCTATAGCATAAATTTATACACAAGAATGTAAGTGACACAGCTGCAAGACATAAGAATCAAGCTCTCCAGAAACATACTCATGCATTTGAATTTTTTCCTGACATAATCTTCTAAAATTGAGGTAAATATTTTTTTTAGATTACCATGAAACTGTTATTAGTTGCTTTATGAAAGATAGCTAAGATTTTTCTTTTTTCTCATCTCTTTTCAGGATGTACTTAAAAAGCCAACAATATCACATGAAGGGTATCCAGAGAACATAATTTTGGACTACAAACACTGAAATGTCTTAAGCTAAAGCAAATAAATTATTTGGCTTGTCAACAAAGGGAATTGATCTCAGCTGACTTTAAACAGACATAACGTTATAATATTCTCATCTAAACCGCAAAATCTAGTTTCTTTTAAAAAAATCCCAACTAAAAGAAAAAACCCTCTCAAGATAAGTCTAGTTCAACTCTAAATGCACTTACCAATTTCTGAAAACTTGGAATTTCAACTCAACTCTTATGAAACATTCAGGAATAAATATAAAAATAGTTTTCTCTACTTAATAAACAGCAATGGACTGGCCATGGCAGGGTATTGGAAATGAATGATCTTTAAGGTCCCTAAAAACACAGGCTATTCTATGATTCTATGACATTGTAAAAATGGTCTGGATAAAATACAAGTACTAGGCTGTGACTGAGAATTATAGTTTTTAGTAAAAGGAGCCACAGAACTATTTCAGTAATTAATTGGGACCTAAAAAGCATGGAATCATAGGAGTCATACAAAAGTATCCCATAGATATGAATCTCCAATAATATAAACCCAAACTTTCCTTTTTTTTTGTCCTGACATTCCACTGTAGTTGATATAATTTAGCACTGGAGCTCATGTTATTTTCACTATGTTAGTCTGAAAAAAAGCACTGCTCCCATTCTGGGATTTTTCACCCTTGGCCAAGGATTGTGTTGTCATTTGTTAAAAACCTTATTTATTTCAAATCCTATGGGACAGGTGTGGTTTTGTTTTGTTTTGTTTTGTTTTTTAATTGTTTCAGGTTTTGAGTCGTTTTGTTGACTCAGCCTCTGTCATGGCTTCTGAATCTGGCTAAAAGTACATAGCCTTCAGGTTGCTTTGCTGCATTTCGGTGCCAAAAAAAAGGGCAGCCTGATTCAGGAAGGCCATAAGGGGAAAGGAGAAGCAAAAATTAAGGCCAGGAGTAGAAAAGATCTGAAAGGAGTGGTTAAATCAGTGCTAAAATGTTGACAGCATCAGTGCACTATGACGACAAGAGTGGTGGAGGTTGCCCATGGGCCAGGCAGTGTGGACATCCACAGGCTGAACCAGTTCTATGACCTCTGGGACTTCAACCATAAAGGTCCTGCCCTGCCCACTTCTGGGACACTGTCTCAAGATCATCTTTGTGACATAGACCTGGCTTTTTTTTTTTTTTTTTTAAGAAACTGAGACAACTGGAAATGCTCACAAAGGACCTATTCAAAGTCAAAGGGTTTGACAGTAAGAGTAGGACCCATCCAAAATATCAGCCTCCTAAAAAGTTTTAGAGTTAAATTTAAGGTCAGCTACACTCCTTGTATAGTCCCTGATATGGGACAGGCATCTCGTAAAGATACTTTTCTGTTCTGGTTCATTGTGTAATAACTAGAATTTCTCTCTCAGCGGCCACCCTGGAGAGGTTGTCTTTGACTATACAAGGAACTTAAAGAGTCAGCTTGGGTAGACTGTGAACTGTCAGGTAGTTAAAGAACTTTTAAGATAAATTTTCCCAGGATAGGACTGACCATTCTCAGTTTGCAGTGGTTGGACTCTCCTGGCATAGGTGTAGCTCTGCTCTTTTCCCAAGCATCTGATCTAACATATCTAGTTTGAGATAAACTGACTCTCTGTCACCCTAAGTGTTTTTCTTTTTTGTTTCACTGGTTAAAAAAAAATCTTACCTTGAACATATTCTTCTATTAAATAGCAAAAATCTCACATCTTCTTAAAAAAGGTGTCAGTAAATATGAATAAAGAATTGTATGGGATACTATGTCCCTTTCTAACATAGGGCACTATAATCAAGCCCAATTTTCAAAGCAGTTAGGTTCTTTGAGATTATTAGGTGTAATTTCATCTCTTTACTGTGGCATAATTTATCCAGGAGGCAAACAAAAAAACTCAGAAGAGAGAGAGGAAAAAAATCATAAATCATATGAACAAGTAGTATTCCTAGAACTAAGGAATAATTGTAATCTTCAATTATAATTTCTGCAATGAAATATCAAGCTTCCTAGCTATGTATGCAACAAATAAGCCTCCGTATAAACACAGTCTCTAAATAGTTTACCCAAAATCCTAAACTCAAAGCTGTTAGGAGAGTTAAGAAGCATGCACATTTTAGAGATGATAAAATATATAAGCCTTGTTCACGTAAATTGGCAAACTTTGCTTTGCTTTAGAAAACAATAATGAGATTGCCTTTAACCATGTGTGTAGTTCCAGTGAATTGAATGGTATTCCTCATGATCCTGATGAAATTATGAATGTGGAAAGTTAAGGACATGCTTAAGTGCTGAGAGATGGCACAGAATTCAATATATTCCAGAAACAGAATCTGAGATTCAGTGAGGAGTATCTTTGGCTCGAAATTTTACAAAGAGGAAGTTAATTGTAGTTAAACTGATTAGATCATATGTTCAGATAAAAAAAAACAAACATTGTCAGGCTAAAAAGATAAGTATTAATTCCTTCCTGACCTCTTCTTATGTCTCCCACCACCTTACCTATTCACTAAATGCTTTAGAACATTGATACCACCACAGTATATCTGAAGCATCCCACAGGAAGCATTCATATGTTGTTTTCTGTAAAGAAAAATAAAAAGTGGTTAGAGTTTAAATTCTTTGAGATGAGGTAATGTCTTCAAATGTGATTGTAGACCCTGATGCTGACTTTACCTTCAATAAAAATTAGAAATATTACTATAATTAGCCTTATCTCACTTTGTCCACAATTATAAAGCTGATGTTTATTTGAAACAATTTCTCAGCCAATAGGTGGCACTGAAAGTATTTAACATTTATCTAAATCTTCTGTTTTCATTTGGAAGAATTCGTGTTTCCCTCAAGTAAATGGTATGTTTTGCTCACAAATTAAAAGCCAAGGCACATATTGAATTCTGGCATTAAAAATATTAAGTACTTTTAAACAGTTGTCAAACTGTTGTGAATTTAAAATTCCCTGGAAATATGGATAAGTGAACCATACTACTTGTATCTTTGTCCAAACAAAATCTAAAGCAGGAGATCTTTTCGAGATGCTGGGACCAATGACACTCCAGGGAGCATCTAACAACGATATTTAAACAGTAAATATCTGGGGAAACTGGCATTCCAGGAATCAGTTTATACTGTAGTTTTTGCATGTTGCATGTCAATTTATTTTTTTTCCCCATCTGCTTTCTCACAGGATTTTTTGCAATCCTGTGAGGAAATAAGGGGGATTTAGTAGTAAATATAAAGTAATTTTTTATCACTAGAATTCACCAGAATTTTATTAGGGCAAATTTTACAAACAATCTCTTCATTCTCTGTGGTAAACAAGATCGTAAACTATTCTATGAACAGAACTAATGAGACATTTTAGATTGGATTTCTACATACCTTAACATATTCATAAAGAAGCAACTTTGCCATGTTAAGTTTTTGCTAATTTTAATATATTATTTGATCAAGTGCAGTTCAGAAGACATTAAGTATCAACATTTTGGTTTATACTGAGTGTAATGCAGTCGATCTCTGCGTGTTGTGTTTCATACCTACACTTTACAATTCCTTCAAGCTTTTTATTGAAAGTTATGCCAGGATGGTGAAATAGGATTGACTTCTTCTGAAAAATTATAATATTATGATTCAACATAGAACCTAACTCTTCCATTTTCAGACTGTTTCTCAACCACCTTTGCATAGCAACCTGTCTTAAGAACAAATGTAGGCCACAATAGGTTTCAGTTATATCAAATAAACACATGCAAGGATTCATCATACTCTCATCAACCAGAGTGTTACAGAGGACCAGAAATGAATAACACTGAAATAGAAGTATGTCTAAAACCAGAGCTTACGTAGGGATAAACAGATTAACTCAGCTGTACCAATGCATCTTAATTACAAGGAACTAAAAGCTTTTGATACATTCCTGCCATCATCATTCTCTCCAACAGGGAAATTAAAGTACCTTCAAATAGCAAAGGAGTAGAATACAATAATTCAATGCTACAGCACCAGGCCTTGGCAAGGTATAAAACTATCCAGCTTCACCTGAATTGGTTTTGGAGACTTATGACACTGCAGTTGGTAATGACAACAAATGTATCATATCGGAAAGTATTTCAAGTTAAAATTCAAGCCACTAATTTAAAGTTAGGCATTGTTTTCTCTGTTCAGGAAGCAAAGCAAGGAACTAAATAAATCAGAGAAGACTAAGCAAGGATGTAGCCTTAGCAATACAACTGAAAATGTCATCCGTCTCAGGTTACGGGGAATGTGAGTGGGTATGACAAAAAAAAAGACCAATATTCTGGCTATGAATACCTTGCCCAGTTTATCCTTATTACACATTTTCTATTACCTAATATTAAACAGAGCACCATTAAGGTGTAAGCAAATAGAGAAGTATGAATTAATGAATTCTTAAATATTCCAGGAGAGAAAAGTATGGAATTTTACTGATATACATGTTTATAAATTAAATATTTTGAGCAGCCTTCAGATAAATGGTCTACTATTGTTTATTTTATTATTTACAATAAGTTTGTGGGTCAGATATTACGAGAACCTTATATATTTCCAGTTACTTTAGCATCTGGATATTTGCAAATATATTTGCAAATATATATTTGAGTAGAATTTGAATAGATCATTAAAAAGTGAGAAAAGACTAATGCCACAAAGTCAGTTTCAAGATTATGAAATAAATAGGATGTGGTATTTCACAGGAGCATGTTCACAGGAATATCCAAAGTCCTGAGCACTCCATGAAAACTCACAAATCGTGCTCTGCAAATTGCAAAACACAATTTCTTTGAGAGAGACACATTAAGCTGAAGAATACCATACAAACAAGGGGATCATCTACCAGCCCTGACTAAGACAGCCACTGGTAGTCATGAACAAAAACAAAATAAACCCAAGCATGTCAATAAAAAAGAACGGATTGAGTTGTTTTTCTTCATTTATTGTTGAAGCACACAATGCTATGCAAGACAACAGCACTAGTGTTTTATTCAACTTCACTTACCACACAACCTTATGATTTAGACTTAGTCACTGTAGTTATTTCAACCTTTTTCAACAAAATGAAATCCAATTAATATATGCTGTTTTGGTAATCCTCCTTATGCACCGACATTTTTTAAAGAGTTTACTGATTTTGCTATTTTTCCTATGGTATTTCCTACAATATTTCCAGTCAGCTCAGGATATTCCCTCTTTAACATCACAGATCATTAAACACATAGCAGCCTCCTAAACTGTCTTCAATCCACTTGGTGAATATCATAAAGCCTTATACAGTGCAGGAGATTTTTAAGAAAGTGATGTGCAAGCTTGCCCAGTTCCATACAAGCAATACTTACTGAATTCACTGTACTCTTTATTCTTCCCAGATATCTTCCTTCTCAGACATCTATAAGCACTGGAGCACCAAAGGAGCAGCATTCTAAATGTATAGCAAGGTTTGCTTGGAATAGTGGTCAGACAGAGTATGTTTATACAACTGATTGCACCTCAAGACACATTAATCTTAGGCTATATAATTCACCCTGATGGGCCTTGGGCATCCTTTCAACAGTACTCTTTGTTTGCATGGATTCTGTCATTGAATGTTGGTATGTCTAAAGCCGGTTGCAAACAGCGATTTCATAAAGATGATAATCCATTAGTAAACTTATTATGTGTTATTTAAATGCTTAATTAAACTCTTCATTTCTCTATTTTTGTTTCTTTCATCATAAGGAAGTCCTAAGTCCACAGCTGACATCCTATTCTAAATTCTAGAATAGGATCCCAGTCCAGAATAGATTGTCCTTGAAAAATCATCTTCTATTGAACATGTTATTTCTGGTTTACTTCATGTTCATTTGTGTATAATATAGCAGCATATAAAATAAACCAAGGACCAAAACTCAGAATCTGCAATGCTTGCCTTGTCATACCTGCAAAAAGCACCACAAGAAAACTCAACGTGGAACAGCAACCTAGTTATATTTTCTTTGGATCAATACAATAGGAATCAACTTGCCATACATAAGTGGAAAATTTGTGGCTTTTTTTTTCTACCTACAAATAACATTTTGTACAAAACCTTGTCAGGATAAAAGGACTCTCATCAAATACTTTCTTTACATTTGCTACACTGATAGGATAACATGTAGAAACCACAACAATAAATGAAAAAAGCAAGTCCTGGATTTAAATTAGTTGGAGGAGGAATTTGTTTTGTTGTTTTTTTCATTGTTTGGGGATTTTTGAAATTTTTTCTTATTTTTTTTCTCCCTGTAAGCAACCCAACCAACTCTAATTGGGCTTGAAAGCCAGTTTAGAAAGTCTGAAGTCATTGCTAGTTCTTGAATATTTGTACCGCAAGCAGACATCTTCTAGCTAATGAAGGAAATCAGGTCTTGTTATAATGAAGGAACCAGTAAGATGCTGCCTAATAGTGAGACTTGTTAAAACTCTCATTGAAAAGTCGCCTGCTGCTAAGTGAACAGGCTTGGCAGGCATGAATTAAAGACAGTAGCTACTGTAACCTGCCAGGGCTCTTTATAATGGGATGATCATGCTCATACAGAGAGCTACTAAAGAGAACTACTGAAAGTCTGCAAGTAGCTGCTAAAGATGAGATTTTCACCTTATGCTTCAGTGTATACACTTTATAATTAGTGATGTTAAAAATTCAAAGCAATTTGAGAATCAGTTGAAATGCAGATAAAAATCAAACCACAAATCAGTTGTTCAGACAAAGAGAGACAAGGTCAGCAGCTAGCAAGGCCAGTGCACCTGAAGCTAAGCCTTTGTTTTTACAGAGTCAACAATCATTAGAGAGTGGGGGGCCTGCCTAAGACTGCAGTATTTCACTGCCTGGCATTGTTGCCTTAGCTTCCAAGCACACTGAGAAGGACCCACTCTGTGGCACACACCAGTTGCCTCATCTTCCTGTGTCTTCTTTCCTTCACTATTTTCACCTTCTCTTTGCAGGTGTTCTCTTGATATTCTTCTGCAATGAGATTGCTCAACACTGTGGAGCAGAAGCTGTGCTATCTCAGTCAGAAAAGGAATACTGCAACTGTTGGGTAGTTGAAAGGTTTGAAGGGAGAAAGGGTCAGAACAACCAAATGTGAATGGCACCAAACAAATTAAAAAAAAAGGTTATCCCGCATGGCATCCAAGCTTAGATGAGAAAACAGATGAAAGTAGATAAACAAAAAGAAAGTATTCTCCTGCTTTTGTAAAAAAACCTCTGCAAAAAAATTGAAGAAAGCTCCACTGTATAAAATGTACATTATTATAAAATTATTCACTTGAGTAGGTTTTACCCTTTCATTATAAAGCTCCAGACTACTTCTTAGTTTCAAAATGTTGATAAAATTCAACAGTTGCAAAATTAAGCCCTGGCAAGCCAGGAAATGCCAGAGTCAGTCTCCTACTGGAAGTATATTACAGTGCAGACTCTTCCACCTAAGACAAGACCCCTCTGAGGGAGCGGTGCTTCATTCTTCAGCGTATGGTTTCCTACTCTTGGTTTAAATTAGGCAAGCAGCTAAGCAATCATATATTGAGTAAGTCAAGACTTGATCTGAAGTTCATTGTCAGCAGTTTTGTCTGTGAAATTTCCAGGAAGTGATAAGGATGTTGGAAGAAGATCTCACAGATCTCTGTGGGCCTCAATGCAAGCTCAGACTTTTTCTTGCATTTGGTTAAGGTTGCAAATAAACACAAACCCTATAATTTCCTAACTTTTCAACAACTGACTTTGCTGTCTTACTGAGAAACATGTCTTGTGATTTAGAAAAAAAAAAACCAAAACAAAACAAAAATCATAGAACCATTAAATATACTCCTGATGTTCAAAAGCATTGAAGAAAAGATTGGCAACTCACCCATGGCACAGCCTGCTGCTCTTGTACATAGTACATACTTCATAAAAAGTATCACCAATTTTTGATCCAGCACATTGATCTACCCTACAGAGTCAACTTATGCCAGTAGGTTTCACAGATTCTTGCCAGCAAATGACACACTTATTAGAAATAAGTAGAATGTTCTTGCAAAATTTGTAGTAGTCACAGTTAGCTTAGTAGTAGGGGATACAAAAGTTACTAGTTATGTAGTTGGCCAGCATAAGATAATACAGTGCCCAGAACATGGAGACCAATATGCAGTAACCTCCATTTTGAAAATGTTGGGGACCCTCAAAGCCTCTAATGAACAAGTAATGGGGGACATGTAGTAGATGTGTGAGGAAGTCTGTAACCTCAGAGTATATCAGCCAATGGAGAAACGGGGAGAGACCTGCGTTTTGGGCAGAAGGGATAAAAAAGGCTGCAACCTCTATCAAGTTAAGAGATCTTATTGGAGATTGTCTAATGAACTCTTCCTTTTATTCTAATAAAAGTTTTAGTTAGCTCCTCTCTCTTTTGGCTATTTTTGAGTCTCTTAATACCTGGATTATTTTTTGGAATACATCCAAAACGTAGAGTCCTGCTCTGGTGCCAAATGTCGAGTCACCTGCTCCACACTGAGTTACTAGAGCTTGACAGCAGAGCCTTTGCAATTCTTTTACTTGTTTTTTAACTTGAAAGAATAATGTAGTTTTCTTCAGCACTACTCCAGGAAATGGCCATGCACTGTTTACTGATGGTTTCCACTGGAATTTAGGTTAAGGCAAGTGTCTCAGGTGGAAATTTTCCTTCCAAATTCTTAGAACCTGGCAAAGGCGTGAGAAATACTATTGAAGCTATTGAAATACTTGTGAAACTTAACTTCATAAAATATTTCCAGACTATTTGTGTCCTAATAAAAAATTCTAGACACAAAAGTAATTTGGAATCAGAATTTTTGTTTGATCCATGTATCAGCAACTTTTCTTTTTTCTGAACTGTGTTCTTCATGCATGTTTGTAGCAAAATCTAGAATTTTCACACTACTCTTGGTAAAAAGAAACAAGTAACCCTCTGTCTAGCCAGTCCAAAAAGAAACTGGCACATAGTAACATCCATTATAAATAATGAAGTGTAATATTACATCAATATTCACACTTTTTGAATATTGATGTACATTAGTTTAAATTGACCAGATGCTCTGAAGATGGCATCGTCAGGTGCAAATTATTTTTTTCCTGTCAGCAAATCCCATTAGTCCTTAGAAGTGATGCAGTATAAGGGAAAGCAGCTGTTTGTTCCCCATAGGGACTGCATAGAAAGACACATCTAATGTCCCCTGGGAATTTCATAGGAGTGATGAACATGCAGAATAAGCTTGGAATCAGATCTTTAATCAGCACTTTACCTTGACTGACTACACTTTTTACTACCCATTTCTCAGTACAATGATCTTGTCCTAGGATTATCTATGCTCTGACCCCTTTCTGAGACCTGTAACTATATCTACAAAAGAAAATAAAAGAGGTTGTGGCAATTTTCTAACCCTGAGACCCTATGTGCCACTATGCTCTAGTTCCTATTTGTCTGCTTAAACACTCTCCTTTCAAAAGGAGAGAGAAACAAATTTACCAAATTTCTGAAATTTATCTATTGATTCAAAATCTTGCCAATTAGTTATTGTACTAACAAATAAATTATACATACAGTCACACACTAGTGCTTGATTCCACAAAGTAATTCTGTTTTATTTACCGGTGTGAGCAAAGCCTCTAAGCACAACGAAGTCTTACTCTTAAAGCCTAACTGCTTATCCTTTCTGATTTCCATCTGCATATCCATCAGAAGGGCACTTCACCCTCTGTGAATTAGTGACTAGCTTTCCAAAACAGGCTTTTCCTCTTACCTTGATTCAACAGATGACCCTGTTTGGAAAGCAGTGTTCTTTCTAGTGCACTTTAGTCTTGACTATAAACATAATTAGTTGTAGTAGCATGAGTAGTTCTGCAATGTAGTTGTGTTTGCTTATTTCACAACATTATGTTAAAGTAGGGATCGCACTGTGTGTAGTGTATGTGAATAGCTGATGTTTAAAACAGTTATATGTAAGATATTACATGGGGTAAGGGAAAGAATAACAGTGTGCAGTCTGCTAGAGCAAGAAACAAGACCAGGATCAGTCAAAGGAAACCCTAGGGGTTTATATCCTTACAATCTAAGCGCAGGTTTTGAGTCATTGGCTCCTGCTGTGTCTCGAAGCAGCTCACACACTCTTGCTTAGGGGTCCAGCCCCTGCCCCCAGAGCTCAACCTGCAGCTCATCCCACAGCTGCACACTGATCTACATGCACTGAGTGTACCCCTCAATAGTAGAGAGCAATAACATCCCCCCTTTGAGCCTTCTCTTTTCCAAACTAAACAACCCCAGCTCTCTCAGCCACATAATATGCATTTTGAATATTAATTTCTAGGTCACTGTGCTGGTTTTAGCTGGGATAGAACTACTTTTCTTCACAGCAGCTGGTATGGGGCTGCGTCTTGGATTTAAGCTGGAAAATGCTGATAACACAGATGCCTTTGTTACTGCTGAGCAGTGCTTACACAGAGTCAAGGCCTTTTCTGACTCACTTCACTCCAACAGTCAGGGAGCTGGGGTGCATAAGAAGGGGGGAAGGGACACAGTTGGGACTGCTTACCCCAACTGACCCCAGGGATATTCCATTCCATGTGGTGTCATGCTCAGCATATAAAGCTTGGAAAAGAAGGAGGAAGGGGGTGACATTCAGTGATGGCATTTGCCTTTCCAAGTTACTATTATGAGTGATGGAGTGATGGATCTCTGCTTTCCCAGAGATCTCTGAAAACCTGCCTGCCTATGGTGGATGAATCATTTGTTTTGCCTTGCTTGTGTTCATGGCTTTTGCTTTATCTGTTAAACAGTCTTTATCTCAACCCGCGAGTTTTTTCACTTTGACTGTTCTAACTCTCTCCCCATTCCGAACAGCTGCTGGTGCTTAGTTGTTGACTGGTGTTAAATCACGACAGTCAGTTTTAATCCTGTTTTGTATGCAGGGTTTGTTAGATACGTTCTTTTGATTCCTTTCTGAAAATCCATGAATACATCATACAGTAAATGTTCAATTAATGTTTTTTTCTTTTTACCCTCACCCTTGCCTGTTCGTGGCAAAATTATTTCAACTTTCTCTCTGAAAACAAGGTTGTCCTTAGTCACTAATAAATGTGTACAACTTCCTTTTGCTGATAGATGTCTGTACACAGTCTGAAAGCATACATACATCATATACACATGAAAATCAGCTTCCAACAATAATCTTACCATTTGCATCAGATTGCTATGGCTTTTGAAACTTTCCAATTTGCACGACTTAGTGAAAATATGGCATAAATTAGTTCTTTGAGTTTGTGTTGCTGTTTCTGTGTGTTTTAGGAACAGCAGCTTCTCTTCTGCTTTCCATACCCAAAAAAACAGCTCAGTAAATGAAAGAGAATGTGACTGTATTTGCAAACCATTACAAATACGCAGGGTAGATTCACCCTCCCACCTTGCTCAGTGTGATTCTGATACTCAGACAAAATCAAATACAAATAGCTACTGCCACAGTCACCATTCAGCTTCATAAATGCTCGATTTACATGGCAAAGACATGGGCCAAGCTTACAGGAGTTTTACAGAGAATCAGAAATTGCCGGAACTGGCAGTGTAAATAGAAACAGCAGGAGGCAATGGTATTTGAACAAATATTGGAAAAGCAACTAGGAAACTGGATGGAGGCAACTAATTTTAAATCTTTTCTCCTCTGCAAAGATAAAAGCTTGGAGTCACCCATCTATAATGTAGATAGCTTAAACCTTTCCAGTTACTTGATACAGCTGCCACTGTAAGAAACCAGGTGATTCAGAAACGTGAGAAATGAAAGTAAAGTTTGAAATACACACTTTGGGAGGTCAGATGTCAATGCTACTAACTGGCTTTATTCCAGTAATCTAGTGAAGTATGACGTTCCCAATCTCTCTAAAAGCTACCATCCCTAGAATCTTTTGAGATTCTTCATTGAGGCACCATTATCACATTGTTTCCTAGGCTATGTGATCTGACGCACTGGGCTGAACAGAATTAACAGGGAAGGAGGGTAAATAACATTGTATAACGTGCTACCTGTCATACTAAAGATGTTGCAATAGGCCAGTGTGATGAAAGCATATTTGAGTTTCATACCCAACAGATTGCAAAGAACTGATGTAGCTATCACTGCATTCAGATGTATTCAACACTCCTATCCCAAAAATCAGGTACTCCCGAATTTATGGACAGCAAGAATGTGGAGTAGGACTCCACTCACAGAGGGAAGAAACCTTTGCTAATCACTGGAATTTCTAATTTTAATGGCTTAGTGACTCTTCTATCATTCTCATAAGTAAACTAACTGACTGTAAATAAAATAAAATGTAAACTAAGAAAATGAAGATATTCAACAATATCTGTAGCTCCCATTCACCAAATTTATAAGGCTTCTTCTTGCCTGGAACCCAACGTAATAATTCATAAGCAGTCATTAGCAAAGGCGCATCTTATTGTCTGGAAGCATTTCACTGCGATCTGCTAACCCCACTCCCTCCTAATATATATAAAGTATGTTTTATACTGGGTGAGATCTTGATGTAGTCTTCCACCTGAGATCATTCCATGCTGAAGTGTAATCCCACGCTGGAGAGTGAAATTCAGATATAAATACTGCATGCTCAAACCAACTTTAATTATCAAGATAAACAATGTGGAAAGAGAAGTTATGCTTCAACAGCTGTTGCTATTTCAGCTTGAAAGCTTGGGGGGGAAAAAAGCAAGTCAAAAGGAGAAAAAATACTGTTTTTAAGTATGTCTTATTCACTAGATTAAAACTAAATGTTGGACATTACCCTTCTTATGTTTAAGGAGAAAAGGATCTCAGATTTGTAAACTAATTCAGTCATATGTTCTGACATGCAGTAGAATCATATGATTGGAAAGATTAGCTGATATAATTAGCAAATTAGGTAAACTACAGAAGAATTAAAAAAAAAAAAACAGACTTTCCTTCTTTGAAAATTCATCATTTAAAAACAATATACTAACAACTTCCTACCCATAATAAGCAGGCAAAATGACAATCAGGGAAAAGAGGAAGATGACAAGAATCAGAAAGAGTAAGAAGTGTAAGGAATGAAAATTTTGCAATAAGAAAGAAGAAAAGTGTCTTTATATATGACCTCATCCAGCCCCAGGCAATCCATAGTTACCCAGTGGAATGGCTTTTGTACAGAAATATATTCCTAAACAAAGAGAGGTGCCTATACCAGTACACCATAAGTGCTCAGTTACAGACACAGCCTGAATGGGAGCACTCCAGCAGTGACACTCAGGGACTGCATTCAAGTGCCAAGAAAAGCTGCAGCTGAAGACAAATTACAATTTGAAGGCATGCCTGCCTGCTCCCTCAGCTCCAGCTCCATGATCCAAGCTGTAAGGGAGGAATGCAGTTAAAAAGGCCCACAAGCCAAAGGTCCAAATGCCTCATTACTTTTCCAGGCAAACCCAAAAGTCACATACTGATCTCAAATACTTTCTGTGAGAGAAAGGATCTTGAACTGGCCAGGGAATAGGAAGTACAATAATATGGGGGTTTTTTGAAGCCTGAACTTATTATCAGTAAAAAGAAGTGTATAATCAAGGTCAGAAAAGTAAAGTGCAGGGCTGAAAGAGTCGGTGCACTGCAAGAAGTAGTACAACATTAAACAGAAATCTGCCATGAAGACAAACACCTACCAGAGATATCTAGCACAGAAAGGAACTGCATAAGCAGCCAGCTCTTCGAAGGGATGGAATTTTCTTTTTCCCACCTACAGTGCCTTCCATAAATAACTTCCTTGTGATGTTAAAGCTGCCATGGAGCTGCACACTGTGAAGCTCTGTCAGAAGAAAGGATAACTGAAGATAATTCTGTACTCCTTTAGTATCATTGCTCTGTTTTATCACTGGCATATAAATATATGGAAAAGGATATAGACATTTTTTTTTGGTCTTCATCCTAGCCAAATGGGTGTCAGGGCTCAGCAATGGATGGCTGCTCCCTCAGGACTGAGAAGCTATGAGTGGCATTGGTCCCAGTGGTTGCTGTGTATTAGGCTGGGTTTCTAATAGGTCTCCAGAAAGACACGGACAAAGCGAGTGATGAACTAAGGCTGGGATCTGTATGAGAGATCCAGCCAGGAGACAAGGGCAGAAGAAGGTCTTAACACAGGTACAACTATGTCGTATCTTAAACCAGGATTGCCAGCCTGAGCTTAAACGAGAGTCCTGGAGCAATGGGCAGGGTGTGGATGAGGGGCCCCAGGTGAGGTTGGCTAGGGCATTTGAGACCTCTTAGTGCTCTCAGGGGCCTGACAGCACCTATAGAAGCTTAACAACAACTTGCCAGAAGAAACAAAGATTCCTAGCACATTTATCACAACTTTAGACCAGCCAGTGCAGGCATCAGATCTGTGGGGCAGCTTGCTCTGCTCAGTCCCTTCATACCTTCAGAGTGCTGCTAGACCATATGTGCTTTCATATCTTCTGCAGTGAGTCACAGGCTTGGCAATGGGCTTGTATAACCCAAAGGTACACTACAGTTATGAAGTCACTATATGAAAAGTCAGACTTTTCATTTAACAGTTTTCGCATTAAGGAAAGTAGGAGTGGGACTGCACAGATGTTAGAACTGGAAAAAAATAAAAGGGAGTCTATCTCTTTTTGGCTGTCTGTGGTACACTCTGCTTTTCCAGCCTGCAAGAAATATGAAAGAAGTCTAAGTATTGACCTAAAGAGGAAACAAGATCCAAATCTAAGGCTTATCGAGTTAAAATGGGAACAAATAAAAGGATGATAGAGCAGATTGTGGTAAAGAACTTGCACAGAAGAAAATAGGACTGTAAAATATCCCAAAAGGAAAAAACAAAACAAGGAGAAAAAGACTGGCAATTAGCAGGGCTGCAGGGAGTGGAGCTGCTGAGCTGAGGCGAGTACATTTGGTAGTGAAAGAAGAAATAATATAGGTGCTGTCACATTAGGTTCACTAGAACTAGATCAAAAATTAAGGATCAGGCTAAGCAGTCAGAAACTGAGTAGCCTTAACACTGTTAGGTGGCTGTTTATGTCTCAGAACTAAGCACTGGCCCTCAAGGGGCTGGTGTGCCCTATTGCTCATTCCAAGTTTCTATTTTCCCCAATACATATCCAAAACAATACCTGACCACACACTAAATACACCTAGTCTTCCCTGACAGGAAAGCCAGTCATCTCAGCAGGGCAAGAGCTGCAGTGGGCACAACAGCTTCCCACAGCCTTCACGGATCTGGGAACCAGCCCTGAATTTGCACCTGTCCCACAGGTTGTGAAATTTCTGTCCTGGACTAATTTCTAAGGCAAACCTCTGTTATTTATCAAGAAAACTGCAAATATTTTTCTAAGATCTGAGAAGGAAGAGGAAAGGTCTGAAGCTGTGCTTGTATCAAAATTGGCTCTCCTTGTGTACAGACATCAAACCAGTTTGACGAGAGTGTTCCAGAGGTGTTGCCTTGCAACAGGAAGTTACACATTACTTGCCCTTCAACAACCCTTTATGGAGAGGCAATGCACACCACTACATATTTGTTCTGTGTTTTGTTGCTCAGCACCTCCTCTGATTCTTTTGCTCTCTAGCTTTTTATTTTTTAGAAGACAGGCATACAGGTCCACCTCTTTACTCTCTTCTCTTGATGAAGGCTCTAAAGTATGTTTTCTATTCTTTATACTTTGCTTAGCTACCACTTCCTCAGAATAAAGCAAAGTTCCTCAAAGATCCCTAGTTTCTTTGCCCATATTGTTACATTTTATTTGAATTTTAGTAACATACATATAAATCCAGTTCTATGGTGTTAACTGAATTTATACATTGGGCCTAGCTGTCTCTGTCCATCTTTATCCACCCTCCATATATATGTATATAGATATGTATATAGCACAAATCCACTCACCAAGCTCTTATAGTATTTAAAACAGCATATAATGACATTATTTTTGGCTAAATATTTTAATGATCTGATTTCTGATTTCACTTGAACAACACTGGATAGCAGCCAACAATCTTAAATCCACACAGAATAAAGCCTGTTGTTCTTAAACACAGTATAATCCACAGTGTCACAAAGATCTGTTTCAAAGTTGTTATAAGGGCAAGATATTAACAGCCATCTCTGTCTTTGGCAGTTTGATTTTATGTTGCAGCTTCTGCAGTGACAGATCATATCCTCTGAGAGAGGACTGTCACACCTTGTGAAGCACTTCTGAACGAACTTGCCTAGCTCCAGTATCAGACTTATATGTCTTCCTATTTCACTTCTACCCCAAGCTTAAAAAAAGCTTCCTGTTCCCAAAAAACTTTTCCTCTTCCACCTCTGCTTGTAAATTATACAATTAAAACTGAAAAAGAAAAGTTTCTGAAAATCAGAAGCCTTTTCTGACTTCTTTTTTTGTGGTCATCTTTCAAAACTCATGACCTTTTTCTACCAAATCTGATCTCCCTCAGGTAAAAGAAGCAACATATTTCCTTCCTTGCATGCAGTAAACCTTGAGATTCTTTTTCTGCTTTTGCACACCAACACTTAGTCAATTCATGCTTTGGAAGCATATGCTTGAGTCTCAAGTGATCACTGTCTTTGTACAAGTATGTGCCCAAGGCCCTGATTACAAGCTTCAGGTGACAGCTTTGTCTGGCACTTTTTGTGCTTGAATGTCAGGACATTGTCCTCTGTTGGAATTGTGTAAGAATTTCAAACTCCCTCTTTGGATGGTATCTCTTCCCTGTTCTGAACTTTCATTTATTAAGAAAGGCCCTTAAGAAAGCAACTGGATAGGTAAAAACTTTCCCCAAAACATAACTTTCCACAAATTTTGGTTCATAATTTTCTTTCTATAGGTCAGGAAATCACCTTGATCATATTGGCACATCCCACAACCACACACTTTTCCTAATTATATGCTTTCTTTAGCATTGAATTTGTTGTTGTGTTTTAAATTTGCTACATGAACCAACTTCAGAACTTATCTCGATGTCTAGTTATGTTCCTACATTGTTTCATCTTACCTTAGACTATCCTCTTTGTTACACATTAATAGTCCGAACAGCTTCAACCATTTATATTATTTGGGACTGTACTTTAAGTATAAAGCTAAGTCTAAATGTAAGCCAGCAGAGGCACAGTTCTCCAAACAAAACAAACTTCTTTTTAAAGAAAAAATATTATTACAAGCAATACAAAATATTGAACACTTTTTTTTTTTTGCCACAAAATTTCTTCTTTAGTAGCTAGGGGATGATTTTTTTTTTTACCATAGTTGTACAAATTCTTTGTGATTATCTCCACCCAGTGAAATCTAGCTACTGAAGAAAGAATCCATTCAGCATGCTCTTGAACTTTCTAGAATGCTAAATGTCACCAACCTACCTAAATTATTATTGAGAGGTATCTTCTGAGCATGGTAGGACTATTTTTACTACATGTGTTCCAGGATAATTAGGCTCTCTTCTCTGTTTTATATTCTGCTGATATATATTACCTCTTCTGTTAATGATGCCTTGGAAGGATACTTTATATAACCAAGGAATTCTGCCCTACAGTATACTGGCTTTTTAAAAGAAACCAAACAAAATTACACAGAAAAGGAGCATTTCACTACCTTGTAGATATGTGGTATATACTTGTAGATACTTAGGTATATGTCAGCTGGTACTCCAGTTGGCTATGATGCTTAATAGGCAGAACTAGAATTATGTGTCTCACTCCCAGCTGAGTGTCCTAAAAATCCAGTACAGTCCGTTTTTCTCTTTCTTTTTTATGTCCACAGGCAAAATGAGAATGGCTCAATTTTAAGAAAAGGGTTGAAGAGCCTATTCACACAGGAGGTCTTAGAATCTGTTACGAAGGTGATATGCCCTGTGTTTCATCTTGTATGGACATCAATAATTATTTCCTTAGGTGGAATAAATACCAAGGGAATAGAAGCACTGGACACTTCCTATTGTTTTCTAGTACTATTTCCTATTTTTCCTTTCCTCCTTAAAAAGGGGGGCAGGTGTCTAGTTTAGGATTGTACCCTTCTCTGGGAAGGCTAAATTTTCTATACTTGATAGAGGAACAAACAGAAAAAGAAAGAAAATTCAAAGCGTGTCTGAAGATAAACTAATTTCATAGCTTCCACCATGGAACTCCCAATTCTGCTGTATGCCCTTTACTAATTTTACAGTTTTGAGGGCCCTATTCAATTACAAAAAATAGCAGAAAAAAAGTAACCTAATCTACAAAAATGTAAAAATCTTTCTCACAAAATCAAGAAACAAACAAACAAAAGCCAATAAGCTAGCATCATGATAGAGATGGGACACATAGTCTAAAATCAGGAAGCAGGAGTTATATCAGCTTATCTACAATATTAGACCCCACCCTCACTAAACTAGATCTTTTTTTGCAGATGTGTTTCTCCCTTCCTTAACTTAACATCAAATTTAAATTGTTTCTTTATCACTATATCTGTATGGAGCTTTTATACAGTGTGCTGTTTTACTGGGAAGGAAGAAAATTTGATAGCAATTTTATCACTGAAGACTATCTCAAAATCCATATACAATCTAAATAATGTTAAATAGGCAAACAGAACTGATATTCATCAAATTTTTGAGTGGCCATCTTTACAATCTTCAAAAGGTTCTCTTCAGTAATTATCAATCTGTAATAAATGAGTAGACATGGCTGAAATCTCTGCGGGAACTTTGAAGTAAGTTATTTCAAAAATGAGAAGATAAATAAAACTATTGTGTGCTGTTTTAGATGTTTAAAATGCCTGTTACTTATTTGATTTAGTTAAAATGTAAGTAAAATTGCCTCAAAGAGCACTGCAGAGAAGACTCTTTTAGTATACTAGTGAGTGGACAGAGATCTTGAATCTAGAAAGTTTACATGTTAATAGACCAATTTTTCATTTTGAATAAAACCAATATGGCTATTTTCATATTCATTATGAAGTCTTGGTTCTTGTTCCCCTACCACTTCTGTTTCTGACATCTTCTCTTACATCTTCCTACATTTACCTCATCAGACCACTGAAGAGTAATTTGCATTGTAGCCATGAACATCCCTCTCAAGGGGGATTAGATACTGCTAATGTAGCAGTGTCTACACTGCTAATCTTCTCTTTGCTGACCAGTCATAGGACACAAGGGAATGACTTGAAGCTGTGTTGGGGAGGGTGGTGATGGTGGGAGTGGTAGTTAGGTTAGACATTTGGAAAAGGTTCTTCACCCAGAGGGTGGTTGGGCACTGGAACACGCTCCCCAGGGAAGTGGTCACAGCACTAAGGTTGCCAAAGGTCAAGAAGCATTTGGATAACACTCTTAGCCACATGGTTTGATTCTTGGAATGGTCCTGTGCAGGGCCAGGAGTTCGATTTCAATGATCCTTGTGAGTCCCTTCCAACCTAGGTTATTGTATGATTCTGTGAATGAGTTATCCATACCATCCCTCACCAGACTAGAATAGCTGGAATCAGCTGGAAAATTTGCCTAAATTAGTACATGTGCACAAACTGCTATCTAGATAATGAATTAGAATCTGGAACACATGTTGTTTTTTCTTTCAGGGCATAAAAAGCAGTGTGGGAGAAGAGTCAGTATGGCCCATGTTTCTCTCTTCCCCTTACTGATGCTTGCCCGAAGGAGAAATAGATGCAGTCATATGCAGAATTCAAAGTGCAATGCAAAAATTCACAGACCAGAAGGAAAGACTGGGGGGTCCTGAAATACATTACTTTTAAAAACTTGAGTATTCTTTTGAAGAGGGGTGTGGCCAGTTCACAAGATGAAATTTCCAGAGCATTTTGCCAGAGCATTTTGCCTGTAAAGGCTGAGTTCATTCAATATGGAGAGGTTGACTGAACTACAGCCTGTGTATGCAAGCTAAGTTTAATAATGGTGTAGCATATCTTGATTAAGAGTTTGCTCTAATGTAGATAAGTGCTAAAACATAGATCACTGACTTTGTCAAGTCCTTCATTTCCTGAAAAGGCTTCTCAGTAGAAAGCCTTCATTGTTCAAAACAGATAAACAGATTTACCACATAGGCTGGACTTTCTATTCACCTCTTTAATGCACTGCTGGTTGCATTTTATTTTGATTATTTGATTCTGATCACATATGATGTATGACCATAGATTGTCTAATCTTTGATAACCTCTAGAAATAACTCTTACACTACACAAGGAAAAACTAATTCAAAGGAACATCTTGCACATTCTCTCAGCATTCACTCTTTCCCTGGAGGTCTCAGTTTGCTGAGACTAACTCTCTTTATAGTACTCTTGATTATTTACAAATCCCTATACAACCATGATCCATTTTACTTTAGCAGCTTTTATCACCTATTGCCGGTGATGATATACTCAGTTCTGAAGACTGCTAGTCTGTGGGTAATCGTGAAAAGCAATCTAAGCTCAGCAGGTGCCTGGATTTTAGTTTCTGTTTCTTCTTACATGATTTAGGACCTTTAGAATTATTTCTTTCTTTGGCATGAATCATGAATAATATTTGTCGTCTTAAAAGATTTTTGAATTCCAACCAATAAATGTTTCCTTCTGCAAAGTTTCTTAAAATAAAAACTAAAAAAATTCTTATTTCAGATTTTAAGAATAGTCACTAGTTTTATTATTATGTTTTTGTTCCTTAGGTGCTATTATAATATTTATGAAATGTAAACAAAGATGTTAATGGAAAAAAGTACATATTTTTAAGCAGCTGTTTGCATAATTTAGAACCTAAGACAGAAACATTACATAAAATGTATGAAGTAAAAAAACACTTCCTTCTGCTCGTACTTGCTAATGGTTAGAAAAATTAGTTATTAATTACTTTATAGTAAGTCATAACTGCTATACACTTTAATTAATCTTAAGCATTGGCTGAAATTCCTAAATGGGACAATAACCAAAGATAATATAAGCAATACGAACTCAGACTATTTATTGCTATAGGAAACTTTGAATATGTCCGTGTTATCCAAAAATAAACAGAACAGATTTTTCTTTGTTATCAACACTGAAAAAACATTAAGGAGTTATCTCAGATTAGACAAAAGTAAAAAAACAAATAAAACTTCAAGTTCAATATGCAACACAAAGTATCAGCACAAAGTATCCATCCACATTAGCAATTAGTTCAAAATTTTGAGTTGTGCATGTTCCTCGGAGTGTGACTTTGCTTCACTCAGAATTTAAATGAGAGGAGATGTCTAAGTTAGAGATGTTACAAACAAGAAAAGGATAAAATATTTTTTACATTTTGGGTAAAGTACATTTGATGAGTAGTCATTCTTTAAGACAAAAAAAAAGATCTCAATATTAGGATTAACCTGATGTCCTTTTCTTGTGAGTGAGGAAGGTGTTATTGGAATCGCGATGTTGATATGTCCTACTAAATAATGAATTATAGTATGGAAAGGATATTTTACATGAAAAAGAATAAACTCATAGACTATGTTATGAAAACTTTTCCAAAGCCATATGCTGTTGAGGATCCGAACTTTGTGAGCTCATCTGGGACAGTGGACTATATGTTGTGGTATAAATGCAGTATTATCCAGATCTGAAATAATGTAATTATCCAGAAATCTTCAATATCAACAGACACTGGGAGTTTGTAATAATTTTTCTGTGTAGCACCACTATTCCAATCATAGAGTTAAATGCTGATAACACCAAAATAGGTCTACAGTCAGCTCCCTAAAAACAGATGCGGAAGTATTGTATTCACATGCAGGCTCTGTGTTACAGTAATAAAGACACTATTAAAAAATCTGATACTGGTATATTTTTATTACTTTTTCAGATTCACACTTTTATCCACCATATCCTTATAAAATTCTGTTGAGACAAAATGTTCTTTAGAGGGTTATTGGGTAAAATCCAGAGCTCTGAAGCTTTTGTGCACAATCAAAATAATGTGTAAAAGGCATCTGTATTTTTTGTTTTCTCCTTTGATTTTCCCTTTTTTTCTTCTCCTTACAGCCAGAAGTTGTACCAGCTAGAGTCATTCTGTTATTTATAGTTATGCAATTTTAGTAGCTGTTCCTGCAGGTAGAACTGAAGATTTATTTGTGATTATCCTGCAGCATGAAAACACCTACCTTGTATGTTATGATCCAAACTGTGTGGCAATCTGGCATTTCATCTGCATAATTTTGTAAAGTTTGAAAACTTTAGCAAAGTCATCGATTAATTTTTTTCAAAGAGTTTGTTTATTGTTTGATTTTGGGTTTTCTGTTGTTTTTTTTCACTATGGAGTCTCTTTCTAAGGTAAAAATTGGAGTATCAATTTTGTTAACAAAAGCAAAGAAGAAATTGATTTGATTTCATGCTTAGAAACGATATTCTTCAAGGAAGCCTTGCATAACAGTTTGAAAAGTGAAATGTTTCTAAAGGTACTCCTTTTTTATGAATCGTGTGGTTATGACTTTCCTCGGATATCTTTATTCATGGCTCCCTACTGCCTGTTATCACCTCATCAGTAATCACCTCTTGTACAATGTCACTGCATGAGTGTAGCCACACCAGAGATGAATGATGCATTTTCTCTAACATTTATTCTATTTTTGCTTCCACTAGAAGGTTCTGCCAGATCCTTGATAAGTTATCATAGTGTTTTTTCATATTTTTCTGGATGACTGGTGGTTTGACAATATTTTGCTCTCCCAAGTCCCAAACTTCTGTCTTAGGACAAACAGAAAACTAAATTATTCACTTTTCCCATATAAAACAATGCCATAGACATCCCCATGTTCAAAAGAAATCCATAAAACTGTATTTTGTTTTTGGGCAAACTGTCTGCTGAAATTCTTGCAGATTCTGTTCTTGATCTTGTTCCCTCTGGTATTCACAATGTCTCTGTTTCCTACTGCTTAGTCCCAGGACACCTAAAATCACTGCCAGCAGCAAGCATTACAGAGAAACCCTTTGTATCTGTCATATACTTCAGATCCCAACTCCAGAGCTTTAAATCATGAAAACATCTTGTGACTACCTTGTTTTTCTTACTGAATCCTGAACATTCTTCTTACTTTGCTCTATTTGACAAACTTTTGCATGACCTCAGGTATGTACAGCAGCTCCTAACAACCACATAATCCCTCTCCCTGTTTCTCCACACTTTGTGTAAAACATTTCTTGGCAACTTACCTTGTTTGGGTCTGAAGCATGTGGTACACAATAAATATCTGAAAAAAATGTCTTTTACCAGGATTTAAAATATCAGTACAGTCATGTTCCTTTCCAGAATGTTTAATCTGGTGACTTTCATATATCCGCAAACCAGGAAACAAGAAGTTGATGCATGTATAACTTAAACTTGTGAAAATCAAGAAAAAGAATGCTAAAATAAGAGAGTGAAGTATTGACTCTACTCTTCCTCCCCTGTTGGCAAAAATCCACATGCATTTCAACTGGATTCACTGTGCTAAGTGCAGTGATATTGAATGGTGAAAGGATTAGTCAAAGAAGCTTGGCAGTGTAAGGAGAGCCGGATCTGAGTGTCTACTGAGTTTATTCAAGGAAAGAGATATGCATATGTGTCTTAATCCAATACCAGTGCAAAGAAATTCAAGCCATCTCTTGTAATAGATTTTTCAGTGCTGTGAAAGCGAAAATCCTGCAGAAAAAAAGTCAACTTAATTTACGGAAATATATAAAGCAATTGTAAATCATTGTATATTTGGAGTTACTTCCTAGCTGTAACCCACATGGGGATACCTTCAACTCACAATAGTTCATTTAGCCACACCTTTACCTTTGAAAAGGTAAAAAAAAGTGTTAGATATCATTCTCTTTCCTCTCAAACATGACCTTGTTGGCAAAGACTAAGTGTGAATTTGTATATTGTGGACTTTTAAGGACATTGCTCAAAGGTGGCAGATTAACAATTTCATGTCCTATGATTCAGAATATTCTGATTTTAAAATGTTACATTTCACTGACCCTAGGGCACAAACCTATGGACAACCTTAACTGAGATTTAATGAAACGTTCTTTTGTCAGAGAATATGTGCACTGAATTAAAAAAGTAATGTCTTTTTAGAAGACAAACATGGCACCTATTGCAAATAATTGAAGTTGTACCTGCATATAAATGTGTCTGCAACAGAAATTTGGTTAGGTAACCATTGCCATCCTTCCCATTATTCAGATAAAGCTCTCCATAGAGAAATCTCACTACAGCTTTACAATAGAAATAGATTGTTCTTTTAACTTTATGAAGAAAGGAAGATGGGGCGGAGAGCTGTAAAAAGCTATGAGCAGAACTGTGAGTAGATTTCAGATTTTTAGTCATTGCCCAATACTCCTATTGATAAATTTCATAATAATTTATGCTCATCTTTCTATTACATCTGGATATTTACAAGATACTGATGTACAGTAATGGGAAATTTGGAGAATAGTATCTGAAGGGGTGTGTCATAGAAATCACCTTTATTCCAGTGGCATAGATTATATAGACATTTGTTAACAGATTCAGGAAAAATATGCAAGAGGATTAACTTTCAATATATAACCTTTATCTAAATTCCCAAATAACACTAACCCAGCTTTTGCACTACAAAGATCAGATGGAAAAAATATGGGACTCCGCAGTTTGTCCAAAAGACCTCACTTGTAGAATGTTCTTTTTGCTTGAAGTCAAAGGATCTTTGATACAGATATCAGAACAGAACTCTTGGAAGTATTTTACAGTCTCATTGTCTAGATCTTCTATCTCAGAGTCAGCTTTTATCTGTGTTTCAGGAGTTGCCTTTTAATTTTTAAGGTGTTACAAGTGGATTTTTTGCATAAGTCAAAATCTCCAAAAATAGTCAAAAAATACTACCTGAGACCCTAGTAGAACAGTATTTTCCTAAATTGTGGACCTCAGTGTTACAATGCCTCCACCTGAATTTTTTGGTCAAAATACAACAGAATATAGCATGTGAAACCTTGTACTGTGATGGCAGGTGCATTGACGTGCAAGCAGCAAAATAAGCAAGTAACCAAACTAGGTCTTTCACAACACACTTGGCTATCCCTTCATGACATTGCATCATGCATATAAATCTATCAAAGTATCTTCAGGGGAGAAAGCATCTTTATGGAGGCTCTACGACATGTTTCCAGTGGCACTAGCAAACGGGTCATCAGTCATGTCTGATTATATTTAGATGTAAAAACAGGAAAAAAAAGTGCAAAATATTATATTAAGTTTCTCCTAAAATATCAGATGAATTGTACTTCTAGTAATTAAACTGAGCAAAGAACCCAGGGAAAACTATGAAAGTAAGCTTGGGAAACATCCTTACTTTATTTACAATGTTTCTATTTATCCATTATCTGGATTTTTCATATAGATGTATGAAAAACACTGATTTACAGGAACTGCAAGTGATTAACAAGATGCAGGTAGTGCAATACTGAAGGGATAAGTAAGTTTTATGCTGTCAAAGGTTCTGACCTGACAAAAACTCAAAGCTTCTATTACTCTTGCCACTCAAATCCACATGCAACCTTTGTCCAGTTTCTCTTTCATTCCTATCTTGTCAACCCAGTCTCTTGTACTATGTTGATCTAGTATGAACGCTACTGAAATAAGTAGTTACAGACTAAATATTCTAAAATTATTGCAGTAGGTCTACTGTTTGACAATGCGTACATGCTCTAGGAGGCAACACTTCATGGCCCATCAAAGGGAAAATATCATCATATTTCCTTTTTTCTTTTTCAAAACCTAGTCTTTGCAATAAATATCAAAAGTCTTCTTATACATGGGGCATTTGTTGGAAGCATCACTGAAAACTAGTGAAAGATACAAAGAATACAAATAAACTTTTAACTACAGTCAACTTACCAGTCTAATGAAGTTTCTTCTTTATAAACACAGCTTCTAATTTTCCAACCTAAATATATTCATGGTAAATATATAATAATTTGATCTTATGATAATACTATCCTTTAAGATTAATACTTAATAATTCCTTCTTTTTAGCTTTCATTCTTTTTATATATTTATAAAACACAAAAATATTCTTTCAGAGGTATTCTTTTGCTCTTGCAATATCTGCTGTTAATATTGACCCTTATTCTCCACTCATTCTAGTAATTTACAAATTTATGCAGCTCAGCTATCTTGACCATCTAAGGTATCAACTTAGTAGTCAAGAAAATACATCAGTAGTAGAGCCTTTAGTACTCTCTACCTCCACAGAAAAGATCTTTGATTTCTCCTATTAGTTTGCGGTGCTTCCCACCCCTCACCCAGTATAATTTTGTTGACTTGATGACTTATTGACATTCTCATAGTCCTTCCTTTTACTGATGCACCTCATCATGTAACAGAAGTTGCATTATATGTCTACAGATGCATCACCTGGTATTTGCAGAGCTAAATTCCACAAGACCATCAGACAGCTACAAATCCCCTAAGAAGGGGTATTGAGAGGAGGCCTCTGGTTGATCAATCCCACCTTTCCATCTGGGATGCACAACATTCCTGAATGGTTCATCACTCCATGAGGATGGTTTCAGTCTCTTTAATGACAACTGTACTATCAAGTAAACAAGGGTTTAGTTTCCAACACCTTGGGATGAAACTTAATCCAAACTTCATATTGCAGAAATTCAACTTGGACCAAGACATAGTTGGAGAATTATGGAAACTGCTCACACAAACCAACCACTGTAATAACTTTCACTCTCTCTCTGGACAATTAATCACACTTTTCTCTGTACGTAAAGGTAGCCCGGAGCATCCTGCAACATGATGTAGTGCTTTTAAATGCATTTCAAAAGCTTGCGAGCTTAGCTTTTTTATTCCCCAGATTTTTTTTTAAAACAAAATAATCAACTGTTAATTGGAAACCGTCAAGTCATAAACTTTAACAATATTTCCCCTATTTTTATCATGTTGGATTATAATGGCAGACATGCCATCAATATTTCGTTGTTATTAATCCAAGTTCTACTAGCAAGGATCAAGGAATCTTCCAGTTCGAAGTGTAGGGTTCAAACAAAACCATTGGCCACCTCCTTCAATTACTATGATGCACACATTTTGGACAGTCTTGTTTTCTGGTTTGCTCCCTTGCCTCAGGTAAGGGTATTGATTGTAAATGTTGATTCATGAATGACTTAAAGCCATACTCTGAGTTTCTTGAGGGAGTTCTTCAACTGAGAAAAACCTCAGCAAAATGTATTGCTCTATACAGCCCGCTATCCTGCTAATCCTGATTGCCTTGATCATTGCATTCCTCAAATCTTTCCCTACTGTGACATTCCTCTAGATACTAGATACTGTTTTTCTCCAGATACTGTATCTAATGACATCTCTATAGTTTTTCTTCAGACACTGTATCTAATGAAGTCCTTTCCACTCACCAAAGAAAGAGGACGCTACAAGTGTAAATGTCTTCTAACTATCCCAGACCATCTCAATGTAAAACTGATTTAATATTTTCCCTGTAAACTATTTATTATACTACGTAAGCACTTAATGTTTGTCCTGTAAAATGCAATGTTTTCCTATGGGGAAGAAAAAGAAAGAAAGAAAGAGAAAGAGAGAGAGAGAAAGAAAACCAAACCCAGTTTCTGTGAAATTTTGCAATTCCATGTAATCTTCATAAGATTATGGCATTCACCATCTAGAACTATAAACCAGTGAATTACTTTCATGATGGCAGAAGGTTAAATCTTCTATGAGGTACAGTTTATCCTCTGAGATTACACCTGCAGGCTTAAACTGATTGACTGTCTTGTTGGTTTACAGAAATTCTGCTCATCTGCAGTAACTCATTGACATCTAATCACTGCAGCTCGATTCTTTATTCAATCATATGAGCCTAGAGCCTCATATGTGGAAAGAACATAAGGATTTCCTTTCTCTTTTACTTCTATAGTTCTCTGATCTGCTTCTGAGCTCTACACATAATGATTGCAGGGTTACTTGAAAACATACTGCATTCTTGTCTTTGCAGCATTTTTACAGAAAAGTGAGGTTCTGAAAGATAGAAGAAGTATATAAAGGCACATTGCAAAGGGGATCTTGTCACCGTAACATAATATTTCAAATGTTAATCTTTTCACTGTAAAGAAATGTTGTTATAATTATCATAGTTTGTATATTGAGTCTTTTTTGATGCAACAAGAATTGCTTGCTCTGTTTGCAGCAGTTATATGATTTCCTAATTCAAATTTGCAGATTCAAAACAATATAAAAATATATATGAATATATATGTATGCTTATATATGTATGAATGTGTGTATGAGAGTGTCTAACAGAAAAAAACCCCATTGTAACATAAAAACCAGGTAATTATTGTAAATAACATTCTATTGAATATTTCTAGGGAAAAATGAAAAAGCATCACTTGGAATGAAAATAAATCTTCTTATAATATAAATTTTTTATTCATAGAAATGTCATAATAGCCATAACAGTAATACCAGAATGGTAAAAGCAAATTGTATTTAGGAGCAAGTCTGACCTCACAGACTCATTTTTCACTTTCAATTTTGTTAATAATAGTTTTTCAGAAGAACAGAAGAAAAAATTCTTGAATTTATATTGTACTTTATCAAAATCTAGGCAACTGAATATTTCTAAGACAGCTGGTATTTTTTATTGAGACTACCTGTGTGTCCAATTTAGGAAATATGTGACAGAAGCAAAGGTTTTCAAAGCAGGTACTATTCTTTTGGCACGCACAGGCACACAGGCATACACACATACACAGATACACACATACACAAAGATGACAGGCAGAGCTCTGGGCTACATGTTCTTCAGCATAAATGGCTGTTTAACTCAAGACTAGAGCTGTAAACTCCCTTCTGAAGAGAGGTAATGCAAATTATGTTCCTCCTTTGCCCATCCTTTTCCTTGGAAGCAGAAAAGAACACCTATGAACCAGTCTTTGTTCATGGCCATTGTTATGTTGTAGAGATGGAGCAATCTGTCAGGGATAGAAAAAAATTATTATAATTCAATTTTTAAGGATAATTGTCTGTTTAACAAAGGACTAGGGAGAAAACTGTTTTGTTTTGTTTTGTTTGTTTTTTTTCATGGGGATGTTAAGCTAATTTGCATGAAAGAAAGTTGAAGAATGGTAACCATGCATAGGTTACATGGGTGTGAAAAGAAAAGCAGTCTGAACGTATAAGATGAGGAAACACAGCATAAGCTATGCCACCCTTCATTTTATGTTCAGTACAACTGAGTCTTGCTTGACCTTGGTATGTCCAATCTAATGAAATCTTATAAATCTTTCTTAATAAGTTATGTGCCAACTCTCAGTTAATTTGTTCTTCTAACCAGAACTAAATTATTACCTCCTCCTCAACCATTTACCACATTTTTCGGTATTCAGTAACATTGTACATTTGTAAGATACATAGGTTACTTTCCATGCTTTCAGCATGACTTTGGCTGCACCCAGACATGATATAGCCTCTTGACAAAGTATTGAACACTGGGAGATTGTGGCTAATCAGCCTGAAAGGGATCATACAGAAGCCTGTAATTTTTCAAATATGTGGAAAGTTTTCTGAACTCATCTGCCCTTTGTACATGCCAGGTGATTGTCTTAAACAATAATATCTCTGTGCAGATGCCTCTCTTCATATAAATGAGTAAATACTCTTGGTTGAGGCAAGGAAACTAACTGTTCTGAAACTACAGTTTGCTTCTGTAGAGGATTCTAGTAAGGCTGAAATCTCTTCTTCAGTTACTATTTATATATATATGTATTTGGAAAAATTAATTGCAATAGGAGACATGGACATGACTTTCTGATTGTACAGCTGTCCCATGTTTGGGGTATTAACTTGAGAGAATAGTAGGTTAAAAAAAAAAAAAGTAAAGTTTAAAAAATATTAGTAAATGGAGCATGAACAGGTCTCATTTCAGAAAAAGAAAATATTTTCATGGGGGAATATCTGGAACGTATGCTATTTTGAATTATTTTTGATTGATTTGAACTCAATAAACTATTCTCTCAGAAGGATACTCTTCTGTTCGACTTACTGCCAAGAAATTTAGTTCTGAGTTCCTAACAGTTCACTAACTTCTTGGAAGAGAGAAACATCAACACTCCAGTGTTGATGTCATATGTATATACTGACACTGTACCAATAGTATCACAAAAAAAGTTACATGCTGTAATAACCACAACACAGAGAAGTCCAGAAAAGAACAATATTAAATATGGCAGGTTTTTACTGACAAAAGTCACAACCAATTGTGCTGTGGAAGGCATTTTGTCTCATTAGAAAGTAAAAATGCAAAACATTTGTTAAGATAAAAGATAATATTTCTAACGTAATAAAACGCAAATATAACAGTTGCCATAAAAAGAGGGACAGTCCCAAGAGTGAAATTACTATATATTTCATATTTCTAATTCTAACACAAACATAACTTCTGTAAACTACAAATCACTATACATTTTCCACAGTTCATACTAGATATAGATGATAATAATGGCTTAATATAAAATGAGTTTTACATTCACTGCTTATAAATAAAAAGGATAATGTTCACTAAATCTACTGAATAGTCTTCTATATCAAAATCTGCACTTAGTCCTGATACTTTTGTTTTTCTCCTTTAACATAAGACTGTGCTTTCACTGGACCTGATCAAACTCCTGCATTTTTAAGTTGAAATTATCCTACTAAAAGTAGAAGGTTCATGTTTCCAACCTTACTGCCTTGTGCACAAATATACAATAAAACATATATTTATGTACCTCATTTCACATCAACTTCAATGCTAAGCTAAAAATGGCAAGAAGTAAAAACTTGTGATAAGGGTACATGGAAAAAAATGCTTTTCTGTCCAAATGTTGTGAGTTGATATTTATAACTGGCAAATAGCTGAAAGTGAAATACCTCACAGTGTTTTTATTAGGAATATGCAAACTGTTAATACAAAAATGTTCCAGACTATTAAGCATGCGAAAGCCAACAACAATTTTATTAAATCATCCCAGAAAATGACAGAAAGGTTATGCAGTGTCTGAAGGACAAATCTGATGTGCTTAAAATGGGTTAGTAGTGTCAAGAACAAACTGTGCTATAAATTGATTTCTCAGGTAACAATAAAACTGGAAATACTACAACCTTAAACTCATAAGATCATGTAGCAAAATCCTATGCACATATGCAGTGCGATATTTTCGCTACAATCTTCACAACTAAATCTTTTCACTCAGATTTAAGCACTCTGATTTTTTCAAAGGTAGGAAACTGAAAAACTATTTCATTAACTCATGACCTGTTAGACATTATTACTACTTCATGTCTTCCCATTCCATGCAAATCATCATATTCTACTGAAAATGTCTTTTCCCTTGTAGTTATTAACATCTCTTGAAACAACAGAAGCTTTGAAATAAGCATACATTGTGGAGAGGTAACCAGCGGATACAATACGCAAACTCTCTTCTCTCCATTGCTAGTGCAAATGAGTTCTAGAAGTAGTTTTGCAGCCCCTACTGATTTTTTTTTCCCAGGTTTTTAATGTATAAACTACTAACTAGTTGATTTCTTGTCTGTTAAAAGTTTGTATAATAAAATAATGCCCAACAGTTGGTGACAAGTTAGCCATCTGAGAAGTAAAGTGTAAACTAATCAACCTTTCATCATTATAGAGGATTTCTTCGTGATAGTGTTGGAGACCAAAGAGGAGGCAGAAATATATATGGCAGAAATACCAGTAGCACATTACTGTAGGTGAGTTGGACACGTCAAACCACCTTTGGAATTGATCGATGGAACTAGACGCCTCAAGGATAATTCGTTGGAACAATTTTGGATTACTATGTTAAGGTAAGCTGAAACTTTTCTGTAGTGTCTATTTTCCTCTGTTGATTAGACAGCTGGATAGCTAAGACTTTAGTGCCTAGTTTTCAAACATTTAATTTAGGAAAAACCACATAAAATCCTAAAGAGGGTCATGGAATAGACTAAATTATTTGTCTTTTTGATAAAGAAATGTGACAAGCACATGGTCTAGAAATTATATATCTGAAGGGAAATAATTGGAATTTGAAACACCAAAAATCTTTATTTTATTTTTCACTTATCCTAAGCAATTTTTTACCTCATCATTCTCCATGTTTTTTACAGGTTTGGAGGATTTTATGTGTTTGCGTTTTCAGAAATTAATGAAATATTTACTATTTGCAAATACCACTTTTACAAATTGGGATATTTATATTTTCTTCTTTGCTCTACTCAAACTGAGATTGTCAGAGAATTAACGACAAGGCCTCCCAAGATCTATTTTCAAGTGGAAACAGTTACACTGATGCATGTCACTGTATCTATAGCTTAGACTGGTTTTCTTTCTACCTGCATTTATGTACAACTATCAGTGTCGAGTTTGATCTGTAGTTTTTAACATTCATTCACCTGCGTCATTCTGCAGGTGCTCAGAATAAGCTTCAGAGGCATTTTGTCTGAGTTTTTTTCTTTTTACATGATATTCCTCTGAGTTTTTAGAGTGCAGAAATAATTCACAAACAGAAAGAAAAAATGGTTATGGAATTGCTTATTCAAATTCAGCACTATGGAAACAATTAGTTCATAGATTTGTCTAGCCAAGGACCCCTTCCTTGGTATTTTTATTTCTTTAATTATCCATCTGGTATAATAATTTATATTATTACAAGCTCCATTACCATGTTAAAAATTTACTAACAAAAAACTGTATCATAAAATATACTGCTTAGTATGAAGCTTTGCATTCACCACTTTTATAATATATAATTTATAATACATTGCTAATAGATATTGTTAACTTGTTAATCAGAAAAACTAGACCCTCTTTTTATAAATTACTGTTTCTGTAGTTTTCAAAATTTATTTCATAAATGTGAGTTCATTTGTTACTGAACCTGTACATTTTTTCATTTAAGATGAAATTCAAATTTAAATTAAAAAATAATGAGATTCTAGAAGATAGTGGTAAATTTATTATCCAAGAGGAGAAAGATAAAAACTTTGTAGAATGTAGTTTTCTTACCCAGGAAACAAATAAAAGCTTTGCCTTAAACTTCTGAAGAGGGCCACTGCTTTTTTTACTGAGAGTCATCCATTCAAATGTTCTCCTTGGGTATGACCATAAACAACCCTGTGATGTGTCATAGATAGTTCAGGTGATATATTAGCTATCAAATGAATACAGTGAGTATACACATCAATAGGAAAAATGCCAGTAATTTTACCACGATTACTTGCAAATTCAGAATGAGACACATCATCAAGGAAAATATCTGCAGTCGGATATTCATTCCCAGTTACTTGGAAATGTGGCAGTTACTTAAATAAAACTCTGGGACAAATTCAGCTACAGCATAACTAGTCCACAGCATAATTAGTTTTGTTTACACAATTACACAAAATAACAATTTCTCTTCATTGGTTTTTCTCAAAAATGGGATTTCTGCTCTTAAATGCAGAATGAGACCAGTGTTTTAATTTCTGCTTTGAATCAGACAGAACCAGAGTCTGAATGTGGCTCTCTGCCACTCAGAGAAACATCTCTCTGATGTTCAGCTGTTTCTTTCCTTTTTATTAATCTGCTTTTTCTCTCACCTCTAAAAAATGATTCACACTTCTGACAAAAGATTCACAGTCTCACCAACACCTTGAATATATATGTTGTGTGAAGAGTATTCTTTTCTTGATGAAGAGGATTAATGCAAAGCAAATGTCAGCACCAAGTCTTACAGCAATCCCTTCCAGTCCTTGTGAGTGCATTTTGGCCTTCTTACTTCACTCACAACTATATCTGTATCTTTCATCTGAACATCTTCCTTCTCTTTAAAGAGGCAAGGACAGAGGAAGGTTTTCCCAGCTTTAGTGGCAAAAAATACCACCTGTGGCGAACGCCTGATTACAGTACAAACTAGTCTCTCTTGCTGTCTGAAAATATCACATAAGCCCAGTAAAAAAGAAAAAACCCCACAACTTCGGCAGCAAGTTGTTTAGTTTCAAGATGAATTTCTCTTATATAAGAGTAAAAGGTGGTTCTATAGTCATGTAGGGTCAATATTTGTCTCCATTGAATGAAGTGGAGAACTGCACAAGGGTGAGGAAATTAATATAAATTATGTTTCCTCAGGATTTAGGGTCTCCAAGGCAGCAACTCACAAGACAGTAACACAAAATCCGTGTTTTCAATAAATCACTTGACTGGGTGGCTAAGGTTGATCATCATCATCTTATCTGTGAATTTCAGAGATCTTCTTGAGCAAGACACTACACTTAAGTCAAGTTTATTGGGATGTGTGCTTGTAATTTGCTGTTGGAAGAAGTACAGCGTCTTTTCTCCTACTCACGAAGGAGACCTGGATTTCTCAGGTTCATCAGTATATGATTGCAGTCCTTTGGGCTATATTTTGAAAGAGGTGTCCTTATGGTACAGAGCCTTTATGATAGATTTGTTCTCAGATCTTCATCTTTAGATGGTACTGCAGAGCATAGAGCTGTCATTCAAGCTTTTCCCACTGTCATCTTTGCTAGTAAATAATGTAGTTAATTCAGTACCTCTGCATCTTTATATGGCTGTCAATGCACTAAAAAATAACAGGCTAGTGCTCCTGCCAGAAGTGAGAGAGAGTTATAGTGTGGGGATAGTCAAAGGAATAAAATGTGTTAAAATTATATCATATCCCTCCTTCCCACCTTGGGTTCTTGATTTCTCAGCAAACACTTCTCACAGATTTGCTTATCCCCTTGAAAAATTAGAAATAATATTTCTCAGAGTCACACCATAAAGCCATGCCCATGAGATTTTAAAAACAGCGGGGTGATGATTTACTTTTCAATGACAAAAGGCTTGATCAGCACTTCTTCACTTCAGGTCATTATTCTGTGAAGACCTCTCACACTAACTCTCCAAAATCGTACTGGAACTGAAAGGTAAAAGCACTGTGTGGAGAATGATCTGCCAGTTCAACCCTTTACAGATCCACATTTCTACTGTAGTCAATGCATATGGTTGAGGGTGTAGTCTCAGCAATAAATTTGTCTTATTGAAATAAATAGTATAAGCATGCAACTGATGATCAGCTACAATGTTTTTAAAAGTGATTTAACATTCCTTTAAACAAATAACAAACAAAACCAACAGCATGGAGTGTTGTGAGGAAAATTATATGAAAAGAGATTTTTTCTCAAGAAGCAACAACAGTGTTCCACATTTTAATAACACTATTACGACTGAACTGTAATATAATTATAATTAAGTGCAATTAACACAATAGAATTATTTTATTTTTATTTTGTATCACATTATTTGTTTCATAAGTTTGCCAGCTGCAATGTATCTTGTCATTTTGGTTGCTGTTAATGAATTCACTACAACAATTTTCAACCAAAGATACACAAATTATAGTAACGTTAAGAATAAGAATAATTTGAAAATCTACAAAATCATCACTTAGAATAAAGTGATAATATAAAAATCCATAAAGGAGCAAGTATGTCATATTTCCAGTTTATATTTTGGATGGCCCTGCATAGTTCTTATTTTATTATACTTTATGGACATACTGTCTTAAGATGTTTCAAAGATTTAATAATACTAATACTTAATAATACTAATACTTAAAAATACTTTAATAATTTTTAAGACTAATTGATTTGGATACCAGGGTTGGCCAAAGATGTATAATTTCCTTTTTAAAAATCAAGATGTCTTTCTGTTTTACTGACATATCTCCAGACTAATCTATTACTTGGATCTTCTATTTAAAACAAACAACTGAATAAAATGTGATACCATAGGAGTGAAGTCAATAGTCCTTCCAAAGATCTATTGTGGGACTAGGATGAAGCTGTCATTGCAATATGTTGTAGTTATGAAAGTCCTGTTTAAGACTCCTCTTTACCCATTTCTATAGTTATGGTTTTATGACACATTCATAGTTCTTTCTTTATAACATATTCATAGTTCCTCTGTGATCTGGTTTCCTCTTTTACTTTCCATTTCTGCTCTGGTGTCCCTGCATCATTTCCCTTCTAACAGAATCCACTAAACATGTATGTAGCAGAGGGTAAAAGCAGAGTTTACGTCAGCTGTGAAGGGGAAAAACAATAATTTTGTGCTACCTTTGTCCAATCCTTGTTATTGAAACCAGCCTGATGCCTGATGTTATCTGTTTCTGTCTCCTTGCCTACTCATGTTCAAACATTTTTTTTAGATTAGGGGAAAATGACCCCAGCAGTAAAACCTTATCTCATTTGTCTATGTCTACAGTGCTAAGTAAAATAGGACTAGAGAGCAAGCTCAAATCCTGAACTCAACTATTCATACTGCTTAATAATTAACATACTCTCTGGCGTGGTTTTCACCTGTACCATCTAACACTCTCCTGGAAAATGCATGGCATTGCAAGAACCAAGAGCCACTCTCCCACCCAGAGCTTTCTCTACCCTGCTATCGCTTACTAACCTATTACCAACTCCTGCTGGAAAGCAAGTCTTGCACTTTGATTACACCCATAAGCCCTGTCCATGTCAACCCAGAACCTACAACAAATGCCCTCAGTAACATGGTCTGAAAACAACATTCTAGGCTGCAACATTCTTTCATTATTTCAAACACATTAACTGAAAAATAAAGAAAATTACAAGACATTACTGTATCTCTGGATCAAAGTAGACTCTCCCAGGCACAGTCCCAAGGCCAATAATATTATGTGGCTGTGGCCAGTCTGTGTCAGCTGAAGTGTGCTCCCAGTTTACAAGTACAGGTGTCACCAGTTTTTGCAGGGTGAAGATGCAGGTCAATGCTACTGGTGATACAGAAAGTCATTGAATTTGTCAAGGTTTAGCAATTTATGGGTCACACATTCTGAGCATGGAAAAAAATAAAGAGTTTATAGGAATGGTTTGACCAATCAGGGTTTTTTGGTTGGTTTGTTTGTTTTTTGTTTAGTTTGGGTTTTTGTTTGTTTGGGTTTTTTTTCTTGGTTTGTTTTGGTTCTTGGGGGGGGGTTTGGGGGGGGCTGGTTGTTTTTTATTTTTTTGTTCTACTCTAAAGAGACTGCATTGAAAATTTTGGACTCGTGTTAAATCATTTCCTCAGGATAAACATGTAAACAAACAGGGCTCAACTTTTTTAAGGCACATCTGATGCTACCTACCCTTAGAATGCAGCTCACTATATAAATACATTGCAGAGAATTACTTCTTTCCCTTCAACTCCAACAAGCTTAAATCCATAGTTTTCATATCGCAAGCAAATTCCTTCACAATAAGGCTGTTGCTTAGGTTGGGGCTGACAGTGATACTCAAAGCACTCAGCTAGAAATATTAGTTTCAGATGGGCTCCATATTGGGTGAATGACGTTGTTGTTACCATTATTATTTTGTTGCAATCCTAAACTAAGTTTAATGTACATAAATTATCTAGGGAGTGCTGATTAAACCCATGTATATTGCCTTCCATCAGCATGCACCCTAGTAATCTCATCTCTTTTCCAAGCCATGGTTTCTGAAGGAAGCAGTTGTAGCTTGCCATAGATTGAACACTCTGTTGACAGTTCCTGAGACCATCCAACAAGAAGTTACTAGATTGGATCCTTTAGGTTTCTAAATCATAATGGAGTTCAGATTTAGAGCAGGCAATGCTTTTCAAGACAAAATAATTCTGCAATCGTATATGTTCCTACAAAGCTTTAGATAGACAAAGAGGGGCTAACTACATACAGACATCTCCAGGTTCAGAAGTAGCAGAAGAGTATATGTTTTCTGAGATATAGATATCTTGATCTGTTTCAGGTATGGAAAGAAGAGAACAAAAAATTTAATCTAAGTGCATCATGGAAAATCACTTTTAAAGGTCTTAGCGAAAGACATCGCTCCATCAAAATAATATAAAGGCTACTATCTGAATTAGAATAGCTGCAGGGAATAGGGAATTCAAGTGCTGAAGGAGTTAATTAGATTCTCTGTGTAGGAAGTTGAAGGGAAAAAAAAGTGCTGGGAGAGAATTTGCCTGGCCTCTGCAGATGCAGTAAAAGATTATCAACTTTGGAGGGAACAACTACTTGTTTTTGGCATAATTTTTATGACGTGCTTCAAAAATAGTTCTGTGAATGACTCAACCCAAAACTATTGTTAAATCAGTGGTTGCCTACTGTTGTGAATGGTCTTAATCAAGAACCAGGGTAAACTCCATAAATTAATGAAAATGCTTATACTTCTTAGTGGATATATTTAACGACATAGTGCAGTGAAGGAAATATTTCACTCATAAATTTACATCATGAATTCTTTGAGTGAGTAAGTTTTATCCTTTCTTTAGTCAATACATAGCTAATATGTCATTAATTACAGGGAGCAACTTGAAGCTTTAAAAAAAAAAGAAGTATCTTCAAAAAGGTAAGTCAGAGCTTAATTAAAAAACATTGTCAAAATAAGGTAAAGATATATATGCAAATAAGGAGAGTGAACAGAAACCTTGGATGTGGTTGATAGTGTACCCCATTTCAGTAGAAAAAGATCATGACATCAGATAAGAGAAGCTCTAAAATGCATCCATTTGAGGTGAGGAACTTCAGGAGGAAAATATTTTCTGTGAAGAAAAGTTTATTTTAATATAGAAGTCCAAATCTTAAAAAGTATTGTAACAACATAGTCAGCAATAGCAGAAGGTTGAATTTGATTGCCTTTGAAATCCTGCTTCTGAGATCTATAAAAAACAAACCTTGTATAACACTGTGCATGCACACTTCTCAAAAAAATTTTAGGTTCTCAGCAAGACACTTCAATGACTTCCCTAGAAACTCTGAAACTGCATAATCAAGAATTATTTTAGTTTAAACAAATATAATTTACATCATTCATGTTTCTTCTTTCAAAAACCACCTTATATAACAGTATAAGGTTATATACTGTTATATAACCTGTGACCTAATTTTCTCTTACTAATTTGGATTTAATTCTATCTACAAACTTTTAAACTATCAGGTTATGCAAACTCATGTATTCTTAATTTTCTGTATGTGTGTATGTGAAGGTGGGACAGAGAGAAAGAAGATTTTAAGGAGGTTCTAACATGGCATGAAATAGGATGGTTTGTAATTCTGATTGACGTACCTTTGTTCAGTCTATAAAATACACAGAGATACATGACAAAGAAAACAAAAGCTGTCAAAAATAGTCAAGGAAGTCATTAAATGCCATAAGCAGAGGAATAGAGGGACTGCTGTGTTTGCAAATTGCCTTTGTTCATACAGTCATGTTCCAAATTTGCAATGCATCAGCAATTTAATTTTTTTTCCTTAATCTTCATTTATGCTTTTCAATTCCTTAAGTCAAACAATTTTATTTTGTAACTCCAACACTTGGTGCATTTGACAAACTAGATAGTTCTTCTCCCCTTTCCTGTAACAGCAATCATTTAGTATGATGCAAAATGAAATGTAGCCCCATATCAAACACCCGTATTGTGCTAAGTGTTCCTAATGGTATCTTTTAATTCTGCTCCATCTTCATTCATTGAAGGACTGCAGCTAAGGCTGGTGTCAGATGAGGAGAGATGAGTAGAGATGATGGTGATGTTGATGATGATTTGACAAAGCATTAATTTCTCCAAAAATGTATTTTCAATCACTTCCACATTATGTGAGCACAAGCCAAATGTGCTCATTACCAGAATTCTGAAAATTTCATTACATACATACAAACATAGAACTATCATTATGCCAGTTTAATCTAGTGCTCCTGACATCCATACAAAATTTGACAGTCTGTGATTAAATTCCCAGCTTTCTCCCAGATCCTAGGTTAGCATCCTAACATCAGAGTACAAAGAAGAAATGGGAGAGCATGTTTACCTTTTACTGTGCTGTTTTGTATTAGTGCTTTTAAATCCAGTGGTTCTTGAACAGTTTTCTGAACCCTGTACTATCAAGCTATTGCTCTCTCAGAGTCAGTGATGATGTCTTACATAAAATGAAGTTTCCCCAACATATGGATATCCTACCTATAAATTTCCCAGTCTTCACATGCTCCACATCCCACCTCTTATGGTGCTTCTCTGAACTCTTTCTGATTTTTCTCTCTCTGATTGAGGGTAGGAATCTGAAACAGTTTATTTCATAGGTTAAATTAATACTTTCTCCCAAGGCTATGGATATTCTGACAGTAACCCAGAGAAGAGAGAAGATAAGACTTCTCTTACTTTTGTTAGAATTGGCCTCTTTTCAAAACCATTCACAGCTTGGAATTCAGGATTAAAGAAGTTTAGGAGTTAATTCCCCTAAGCTGAACTGAAAACTAAACCTAAGATGCACAGTGTAGGTGTTCTAAAACTCCAACAGAAAGAAACACGTGGCTTTCTCCAGCAGCTTTGTCTGGATCTGGTCCATTTTCTTCTTTTCTTATCTGTCTTCCAAGAAAATTGTTTATACAGGGCCACAAAATACTTTGATCTCAAACTAAAAAAAAACCCAGAAATTATTTCTATCACTTAATTTAGAAGGTAAATTGAAAAATCAATTCTTTGCACAGAAGAATTGAACATAGTCTCATTGACATAAATGCACTGAAGTACACAAGTGAATTGAAAGCTATATTCCTCTATTATTGCTGGGATTTGTCACAAGTAATTTTAGAATCATATATTGATCTTTCATTATTAAGATTTAGAAAAGCACTCATTTGCTAATCTGAGCACTTCTGAGTTCATTCACAATAAAAATAATTACCATAATATCATCAAAACGAAATACTCAGAAAACCACCAATAAATTACCCCAAATACTATGCCAATATAAAGAGTTCCCCATTGGAACTTCTGTTTTGGTTTGGGTTCTTTTTGGATGGGGAGCCGTTTGGGGCTTTTTTAAACCTTTTTAAACCACTCTATCTTCACTCTTTTTGTTCAGGATAGTGACAGAAATGTATGACAAAAGTACTAAAGAAACACAGTTCTTTAAGATGAAAAATTAACTGTATAGTCATATATGGATAACAAAACATGAGCGTTGGTTTATAAACAACAGTCTCATTGTGCTCACTGAAAACATGACTGTAATTTTTCTGACTTTCTCTCGTTCAAAAACTCTCACTGAGAGATGAATGGAAATTGAATTCATTATATATACATCCAATCTGCTCCCCTTTGAGTGTCATGCCTTATTTTATTTGATAATTCTAAAGGATCACTACAAGATGACTGGTAGCTAGGATTTTGAATGAATATTACTTCTTTTACTGTATTTTTGTAACTACGGTTAGCTAAGTATTTGATGAGGGCTGTAAGAAACAGAGAATATAGCTCTCATATGGGGAAGAAAGAACTTACCAAACACAGTATTTCCTATCATAGCAGAAAATAGCTTAGCATCGAGTATTTCTATCTGTGCCAAGTTTGAACACACTTGGCAGAGATATTTCACACAGGAGAAAAATATCTTCTCCATGAATGTCATAGATCAGCTGCCAGCTACTGGCAGGTCTATGGTAGCTGCATTGATGGCCTGGGCTCATTAGCCATAGCTTTGGACTTGTCAGTAAATAACTCCCGTTTCTGCAGAGCTTTATGGGTGTTCAAGCCGTCTGGAGGACGATTCATTGTAACTTATACAAAACACGAGTTCAGCAAAATTGTCACATTTTTTCACTTCTATTGGATAATACATCCTTATTACAGGATCTTTTCAAAGTATACTTTTGAAATGGAGCACATTAGCAACTTTCAAATGGAGTACTTTAGCAACCTGTGGTTTAAGTATAGTGAACAACTGACCAACAGAGTTTTAAGTCCTTATGTTGAGGTGCATATGTTGATGGGCAGGCAGAACCAGGTTGAAATGTCTTTTACTACATCTAAAATAAAATCAGTGAAGACATCACAATCCACATCTTCTCCATCCTTGTCATTGTTCCGTGTTGAAGATTGTAGGAGAAAGTCTGTTCACATGTGCAACTCAATGGCTTCTTCAACTTAAGTAATATTATGCTTACCTAGGGCAGAAGTATCAGCAAAAATTCTGTAATAAGTCATTGTATATAGGATACAAACAGAGAGGATATAATGAACTATTGAGCAGTCAAAAATCAGCTAAAGGCAGTATGATAAATTTGTTTTGAGTCCACTAACCACTTTTTCCATGAAAAAGGATGGCAATATGCAAACAAGGGAAAAGTTAGGAATTAAGTAATTTCATTTATCTTTAGATTTTTAAATTGCAGCTGTTTATACTTGTACTAACACCTTGGCTTATCTTCGTAGCCAATAGCAAGAAATGGTTCCAGAACACAATTTCACTGACACCTTTTAGAACACTTCGATGAAATTGTGTCCTTCAGATGCCTGCTTCTAAACACTGAGAATAAGGGTAGCCTAGATGCTTAGGTCTGGTGTAGCTACCACATTGCAAAAGTTTCTTTTGGTGTTATATATCTCATGTAAAGTAACTGAAATTCAAAACATGACTGGCAAAGGCTCCTCCCTGCAATTGCACTCTTTAATGTGGAGTGTTTGGAATCTTGCTGACCTTCCTGCACACAGAGAACACTATAAGCCCTTTGGAAGGGACTGCTGTATTTCACTTTGTCTGTCACCAGAACTCATCACTGTTGGAAAGATAAAGGGTAGGAACAGTGGCTTGCAGTCATAGATAACAGGTCATCTTACCCATTCCTTTGCCCTCAGCCAAGAGCAGGTATAGCTTCTATCAGATACATCAAACCATATTTTTGCACAAAAGTTGTTAAATGATTTTATGAATTATTACTGAGGAAAAAAATTAACCATACTAGGAAACCTAACTCTGTGATATTCAGCTACCTCAGATTTTTGAATAGGTAGGCCCTTGAGAATAAAAATCCTGACAAAGCTGTATTTAAATGCTTTGACCATTCTAACTACAGTAATTGTAAAATGTTCCTACATTCCATTTTATGGCTGTGATGATTTTATATAAAACCTATATCCATTGTTCCACTGATTTGTATGGGACAGAAATATCTGTAGATCTAGTTAATCCACATATGCAGGCTAATGGGAGCTACAGGGTAAGTCTGCCCTTAATTCACTGACTTCCTTCAAAGATCCAGGTCTCTGTGCAGCCTATTAATCTACTAATGAGTCAAATCATTTCTGAAGTATGCAGGCATCACTTCCACACTTGCTAGGATTTGTTTGCATCTTTCTGGTTTTTTTCAATGTCAAAGTGCTATCCAGAGAATCAAGCTAGTCTATTTTAAGAGGTGCTTTCACAGAAAAGATGCCCTTATCAGGAAAGATTTTTTTGCTTAATAAGAAAAAATATACACAGTATATAGTGCAGACGAGTTAAAATTTAATGAAAAAAAAATCTATTGAAATAAAAAAAAAAGAGTTTGTTTCATATCTAGTACCACAGTTCTACAACAGATTTTCATGTTGGAAAATTGAAAAGGTTTAGAGGACTGGTTCTGACATCATCTATATCCATAGCTAATCCTGAGTACTTCCTACAGAGAATAATGGGGAGGGTTGCAGACAACCTACAGGTTCTCTGCATATATCGTTCTGTACTGCATCTCTTTTCTTCCTTTTTGAGCTGTTTAATTGCTTGGTTTTCAATTGTCAGGCCTTTGCATCAGTCTGCAACTATTCCGTAAATTATTAATATGCTTTATAAATAGAATAGGAAAAATAATCTTTTCATCCAGTGGAGATGCACACAGCTTATACATTATATCTGAAAATGCACTTTCAGAGAGAAACGGGGCTTTCAAACTTTTTGTTTGTTCAAAGAACAATTAAAGTACACAAGACATTGTATACCATCATGAAGAGTGGGCTAGTTGGGATACTAGAAACGGTATACATGGGTTCAGAGATCATAATTACCAATCGAAGAAGGAAAATCTGGATTATCTTTGCATAGACTGAAATGTGCCTGTGAAGTCATGGCCTCTCTTTAATGACTCAGTATATGATGTATTTGAGGGCAAAGATTGTTTATGATGTACCTAATGTAAACAATTTTTAGAATTAAATATCTCAAAAGCTAATATTTTTTAAATACTTTGGTTATGAGAAATTCTATTTGAAAACTTGCACAAGAAGCTTCAAGGACTTTGTTTCCAAGTAGGTGTTGTAATTCTTGTCCGAGTATGTAAGGATCTTATATAGCTTGTTGGTTCTATATTAGAGCAGCTAATATCTTAAGTCCTCCTCCTTTTGGCCTCATCCTCATCTGTTCAGGCACGCTGGCTGGCTGCCACTGCTCTGCAGCTGTCTAGGCTCTGTCTCTGTAGCTGGGTCAGTAGCCACCCTGTGTAACCTTAGTTTGACCATACTTTTAATGGTGTCCTTTGCAATTGCTTTCTGATCTTATCTGATGGTTGGATTCAAACCTGTTCTGTGGTATATTAGCTGCTGATCTTCAGATTAACCCAGTGCTATGAGAAGCAAATATTTCTAGGATAAGGGATAGATGATTTCCTTTCCCCCGGTAGACAGAATCACTGTAAAAAAAACCAAAAAAACTATGTTTACAGCAAGTATTTTATTCACATGGAACAGGTAAATAAGACACTTGGACACCAAATTCAGAATAACCTTCTGCATCCACAAATGCAGTCTCCCATTATCACAGGCTAGCTATTCAAATAATCTTGTTAATATCTTAAATGTATTGAATAAGCCCAAGATTTCCAAGAACTGACATCATTACAGTGATAGTCATTTTCAGAAAAGGCATATGAAGATATCCAAGATTGCTGTTAATTGGCCAAATATGTGTTACCAGCTTAGAGTACAGAGTTGTANCAAATGACAATTTTACATAATCCTAATTTATCTTTGGGAGAAACTCAAGAAAATTCTTTTCACTATTTTTGTCAGGAATCTAATGATCATAGTATAGTATTTTTCCAGTTTCTGGGAATTTCATCCTGTAGAGAACTGCAAGACAGAAACTGACTACATTTCACACGATGCCATATTTTTTCTCTGTATTCAGATGGAGACTAGAGAACAACCCACCTCACTCCGAAACATACGCAAAGCAGTTTGTCAGCTGACAAGGCACTGATAGGGTGCACAGATTGCACTGACTGTTGTCCAGAACAAGAGTTTATACATATAGCTAACACTTGAGCCCTTCCATATAGGTGTCTGAGGCATTTTAATCTCCACTAAAGCCTCACCCTAGACCACAATAAATTTTAGCAGAATTCAAGCCATTTGACAAGAAGTGAATATTTCAATACCAAGTCAGTATTGGACTTGTTCAAAGATATTACTGACAATGAGACAATGACTGGCAATAAAATGGAAAAGAAATTATCATTACTGAATCTGCAGAAAAAAACCTCAACAGAAGCTCCATCAGGCCTAATTGTTACAGAATAAGAACGTCACCAAAAAGTAAGAAGACATATGTGAACAGGTGCAAACACAAAGCTGTTATGCTATGTGTTTGTTGGGGAAAATAGGGTTTGGATTAGCAGTCTGAGACCTTCCTCCCCAAAAAGTTGACTTCTGCTTCCTCGTAATTCACTTTAGAACCACCCCCAAAACATAAACATTTCACTACAGCTGAAATATTGTATAATACCTTTACCTTGCAAAACTACATTTTGGACCTCATCAGTAAAGAAAGTAAATACATGATATACAGATGATTTTTACAGTTCTGAAGCATGCAGAACACTAGTATTCCAACCATACTTTTATTTCTTAGGTTTTACCCACTTTGTGAAAATGTGACTATCCCAGAAGAGAGCTGCAAAGTAAACCATGATTTTAATAAGACATAAAGGCATGAAGTGAAAGCTCTTCATGTATGATTTTGATCATATAGTCCAGTATTTTCAACACAATGAATAACAAATTAAGTATTGAAGTTTAGTTCAATATGCTCATGGTATTCAAGATGTTCATTATATTCTGTAAACCAGCTGATGAGTTGGGCTTTCATGTTACCTTGAGTGCAGAATGTGATCCTCTCTGAGAGTATACACGCTGCCATTTAATGTTTCTGCAAACCCATCTACTCTTATTCAGACTATTATTGCTGCAGGATGAGTCATATGTAGTTCCTTAGGCAGCCCTACTTTCATACAAGCAGTGGTTTAAGTGCGCCCATGAGGAGTTCCTTAAGAGGGAAGCCTTTTTCTTTGCCCTGATGGTAAAGCCAATATCTTGGGGAACAGTCAAGCATGACGTTTGTCTGAACAGTTAATCCAGGTCATGTACCTACAAAGAACAGACACCTTCATTTCCTGAGATTTAGTGCACTGAATAAATTTTTGAGGACAACCAGATAATGAAGGATGTCTCCTTTTACATACAATTAGAGACCTCGACCAGAAAGAAATGCTAAGACCTTCCTCTGTTGAGACGTCCTATAGTAGTACCTAAATCTCAGAGAGTTACATAGCCTGAGCTGAACTATTTATTCTCCACTTTTCCTGTTGAATCTGGATCCCAACACAGAAAAAGACTGAAATATTCCAAGGATTCATAAGAGAGAGAAAAAAGTGAAATAGATCTGCTTCTATCCTAGTTATAAGGATGCTTCCCTGAGAGTGATGCTTTCTTAGTTCTGGCTTTATATACTGTCCTAGGTATTATTTGGACTGTTTATAACAACATGTTGTCAACATCTTCTTAGATTACAATTATTGATATACTGGACTATAATATAATAAATATTTAGGCAAATTCTGAAATTTTATCTAAAAAGCAATTTTTTTTTGCTATTTTATTTCATCTTCTTTTAAAAGCAAATAAAAATATGTACATCAGAAAGCAAATTCTCCTGCTACCTAAGAAGTTTTGTAATCTAATGAAATTAGGCATGTGTTATAACACAATGGTAATTTACAGTTGCACAGTTGCATCGAAACTGAGAAACTGATAGATTGTCCTGAAGTCTATCACCAGGATTATAATGGAAAGACAAATTAGGCCTCAAAATAGCAAATGGTAATTTTAAACTTTTGATGCATTTTTAAGCTTTAAAACTTTGATCTTTTTTTGTTTTAGCAGTCACAGAATGAGATGTGAAAAATATCCTCAACAATCACTACTTAGAAGCAGAATTTACAGAAGTACACAAGTAATTAATGTCCAGTATCATAGTAAAACAAATATTAAAACAATACATAAAAAATAAACACATGTACATCCATTACTTTTTAAGAATTACATAGACTGCTCAAATGACTCATATTATTTCTGCAACAAGCAACATGGACACATGTAAATTTTGTTAATGGATTTTTTGAATCTAATATGTTGCTTTCTTAGCTAGTACTGTAACTGTAGCAACTAACACTCTAGAAATATTTGATGCATGTGTTTTGCTTTATGCTCTTCCAGTGTAAATGCACAGAATTATTTATAATTCTTGTAGACATTTTTAAATGTGTCTTGCAGAAAATTTTTAAAAAGTATCTTTTAAAGCAAAAAGCAGCAGAAGTCTTTCTTTGGTTGGTTGGTTGGTTTTTGTTTTTTTGTTGTTCTGTTCACCTCCACAAGAATTAATATTACATTGTCATCAGCTATTTCCTGTGGTCCACCTGAGTTGTTTAACAAAATAAAGACATGTCAGCAGAACAATTCAAACACTTCTCTGGTAGAAAAATGCTACTTTCTTTTTGGCAATATGCCAAAGATGACTTCTCTGTGCCCACTCTCACAAAAATATCTCCCTGTGCCATCTCCCTACCACCAATATAGTTCTACAAGATCTCAGAACCCAGCAAGAAGAGTTACCAAATGGTACCAGTTTCCTTGCACGTTCATGCAAGATTTCACACTTTTCTGCAGACAGGAATTTGAGAATCATAAGAGTGACTTGAAGAGAAAGATTGCTTTTAAGACTTTTAAAATGGAGCGACTACGATCAACACATTCTTTTACTTGTAGGCATGAGCCTTCCCCTCTATTCTCTGTGCTCATGGCAGAGAAAATAGAATAGTTCCATTATCTTAATATAAATAGAAATCACATGAAAAAGTAATCACTTGCCCCACAGAGGACTACGGTCAGTATGGCAGGAATACTATGTAATGGTTGCATGGCAGATAAAGCAGCATGGAGGGTAAGAAGGGGGTGGAACTACTTTTCTATTTTGGCAACTGTAATTTAGCAGAGGGCCATGGTGCTCCTAGGATTTTGATCACCTGTCTTTCAGCAGTATGATCCTTCTTCATTCTAGTGCAATACTGATTTGTATAACTGAATATGTCAAACCACATTTCCAACAACTTGACTACTACTTCAGTCATGATAGGTATGAACTGCCACTGTATTTTCAGTAGTATTAGACACAACCTGATCTGGGAGTTGATTTCATCAGTGACCTACCTGAGTTGTTGTCTCCCTTCTAGAAGAGAGACTTATTATCTCTCCCAGGTTTCCAGATTGGTTTTCAATTATCTATTTATCTTCTACACTTCTACTGACTACCTGCTTCAGCTGATAACTGCCAGCTGCCTCAAATTCTCTGTGAGGCTTGATGGAGATCTTTCACAGTCGAGTGAAAGTCCTGTAGTTACAATGTGCTGTGTTCTCTGTCACCGTGAGCTGTAAAAGAGAAGAATTTTATTGGGCCTAGAATAGACGTGGTAGATGGTTATAGAGAAAACTGACCTCAACAGAAAGACATACTTTGGCTATATATTGTTTTTAGAATTCTACACTCTAATGATAGTTAGAGGAAATCATAGAATCATAGAATCAGCCCTGTTAGAAAAGACCTCTGAGATCATCAAGTCCAACCCTTGATCCAACACCACCGCAGTTACTAGACCATGGCACAAAGTGCCATATCCAGTCTCATCTTAAAAACCTCCAGGGATGGAGAATTCACCACCTCCCTGGGCAGCCCATTCCAATGTCTGGTTACTCTCTCTGTAAAAAATTTCTTCCTAATATCCAACCTAAACCTCTCCTCCCACAGCTCAAGATCGTGCCTCTTGTCCTACTGCTGGTTGCCTGGGAGAAGAGACAGGCCCACCTGGCTACAACCTCCTTTCAGGGAGTTGTAGAGTGATGAGATCTCCCTTGAGCCTCCTCTTCTCCAGGCTAAACAACCCCAGCTCCCTCAGCCTCTCCTCAGAGGACTTGTGCTCGAGTCCATTCATCAGCCTCATTGCTCTTCTCTGGACCTGCTCCACCACTTTGACATTCTTCCTGAACTGAGGGGCCCAGAACTGGACACAGTACTCCAGGTGTGGCCTCATCAGGGCTGAGTACAGGGGAAGAATCACTTCCCTGGAACTGTTGGCCACACTGTTCCTGATCCAGGCCAGGATGCCATTGGCCTTCCTGGCCACCTGGGCACACTGCTGGTTCATGTTCAGCTTCCTGTCAATCCAAACTCCCAGGTCCCTTTCCACCTGGCTGCTCTCCAGCCTGTAGCAGGCAGGGGTTGTTGTGGCTAGAGTGCTTGGCCTTATTGAACCTCATCCCGTTGGAATCAGACCATCTCTCCTGCTTGTTCAGGTCCCTGTGAAGAGCCCTCCTGCCTTCTAGCAGATCAACACTTCCCCCCAGCTTGGGGGGGGGCGGGATTTCAGCACTAGTAGCTTTTCTATGAAAGACTTTTCATCAGATTTCATCATAATTTACACATTTTTAATCCTGTAATTGTGGGCCTGCCTAGAAGAGTTTGGCCACAGGCATTGGTACCCAAGTTTTCTTTGCTTGCATGCCCAAGAGTCACATCTTAGCATTTGTTCTTTCCTCCAACTGGTTTAGTGGGCCCCTTGTGGGTCTTAGTGGGCCCCTCAGTGGACCCCAAAGCCTGTAGTGCAACCTGCTGCCCGGACAGATACTGTGCCTGTGAGGATGCTGGCACAGGCTCCTTTCATACACTTGCGTAAGAGATGACCAATACTGCTACCTAAATTATTGTAACTGTGACTTACACAAGCTGCCCTGTCAGTCACCATGTTTGTTTCTAAAAACGTCCCTGGACTCAGATATGTAACTCAAGTATTACTTAGTTTATGCAATGTCACAAAAATTATTCCAAACTGTTCAGTTTGTTTCAGGAAGAACAGTGTTTGCTGTCTCTACCAGTGAACTACTTACTGCTCCTTATGAGTACAGTGCCAGAATCTGCCCAGAGACTGTAGAGACCTGGCTGCTTTACAAACACGTGACAAAGTATTCTCTCCTGAATCTGAAAAACTTGCCCTGGAAACAGACAATACATAAATTATAACAATAACATCCTAAAGAATGAAGGAATGATAAAATGTTACATTACTGGTATCTACAAGTTTAATGATTATAGTTTAAAACATAGAATAATTAATAACACTTCTCACATAAAAGGAAACAGATTCATAAGAAAAAGAGCCAAAGAAACCTGATTTCTGTTAACTTGTGCTTCAGATGGCAGTCCTCTGTGGATGGATTCTTGAATGTGTAATGGGCATTGCCATTCATGTTGCCACTTTTTTGAAGGGTAACATGCTCCTTTCCAGATTATTTTTCTAAACATTTTGTGGCTGGTGCTAGCTAAGGGATTCAAACGTTATTAATGGAAAATAAACAGACAAAAATAAACTGCACAAGTTCAAGTCTTTCCTTCCTTCACTAGCAGCTCAGCAAACTAGAATATCCCCAAGTTCTCTCTCCTCTTATCCATACACAGGCAGCCTCAGTTCCTTTACATGCCTGTAAAGATCCTATTCATAAAGCTCTCACTAACAAAGTGCATGCAATAAAGTTTTTTTTTTAAATATATACTATGATAATCACATTTCCTTTTGTACACTTTGCAACACAATATCAATGACCACAATTTTTCCAGCCTCCTTACACTACTTTAAGTATTGTACATAATGTGCAACCTTTATGCATAATAGGCATGATGGTAAAGGTTTTAATAATGCAATTATATGATTATGTTGATCTCTTTCACTACAGGATTTTAGCCTTAAGGACAGAATTTCTGGAGAATGTAGCGGCTCTGGGTGCCGCGGGGCGGGCAGGTGGGCGGGGAGGGCTCACGCCTGGCTCCAGGTGGCGCGGGGGCCCGGCCCTGCCCGCCCGGCCGCAGCAGCGCGCTACAGCGCGGTACATCCCGTCCCGTCTCGTCCCACCCCACCTCCCGCTGGCGCTGGCTCCATCCCCTTCTCCACGGGCCGGGCGCCGCGCCCCCGCCGGCCCCGCGGAGCCGGGTTGGGCAGCCCGAGAGGCGTCTCCTCCGCAGCCCCCGCCCCCCCGCGCCGGTGCTGAAGCGTCTCGGCCGCTCCCCGGCAGCACTCCCGGGACAGGGGCGCCCCGTCGGCCCCACAGCAGCACCCAGGCCTCCCTCCCTGCCACCCGGCCCGGGCTCTCCCGCTGCCAAGGGCACCTCATGGAAAATAAATAAATTAATTCCCCCACTCGCACCCGCGGCAGGGAGAGGAGCCGGCGGCGGCCGCGAGATTAGATCCAGCCCGAGCTAGAGACCAGGTAACGTAACCTACCCGCCAGGAGGGAGGAGGAGGAGGACGAGCAGCGAGGCCGCTGAGGTCGCCCCCACTGGGGAGGGCTCCGGGGGACGGAGAAGGGGCTGCCGCAGCCGCGGCGCGCCGCCGTGGCCCCGGCAGGCTGCGAGGGGCGGCTGCCCCGCGCTGTGCGCGCCGCACTGTCAGTCACACACACACGAGCCGCCGCCCACGCAGGGATGGACGGATGGATGGATGGATAGACGGACGGACCCCGCGTGGGGCGCAGCCGCCGCCCTCGGTACCAAAGCAGCCACCGCAGGGAGACGCCGCACACCCGCCGTGCCCCGCTGCCCCGCGGGCGGCCGGCTCTGACAGCGGGGCAAGGAGGGAGGCGGGCGGCGGGGCCGGGCCGGGGCCGCAGCTCTGGGGGGAGCAAGGCGCGATCCCTCCCCCGCGCCGCTGCGCGCATCCCCGCGGGGCGGAGAGCACGGTGCCGGGGCCGCCTTTCGCCGCATCCCCGCGCCCTTCGGCAGCGCCCACCCCGAGCGGAGCCGTGGTCCGGGGTCCCTCCGCCCCGGGGAGCTCCGCTGGGAAATATGGGCGGGGAGCAGCAAAAAACGTGCTGCCGCATTTGCCGTCATCAGAGACGGGCCTGCAAGAAGCTCTGTGGTCGAGGTGACCTTGGAGGAAGTGGATCTGGATGGAGCTACTGTTGCTCCATGCAACTGCAGAGCTGGTTTCCCTACTCTGGGCTGCTCTGAGCCCCACAACTCTAGCATTATTATCTCGAAACACTGCTGGCTTTAGTTAATGGTTTGTACAGAGCTCCTGGTGTAACTAGTACCAGAGCCAGGAAAATACTCCATCATTCTCTTTACTTGATCTCTGCTAGCACACAGTCCTTGAAGGGAATGGTCTGAAGATTCTCCGTGGTGAGGAGCAATTGTCCCAGGTTCATTCTTGCTGAAGTGGCCACTAAAAGGCAATGAGTTTTAGAAAAGACTGAGAAGTTACCCTGTTCATATTCCAGAGACCAGAGTGTCCCCAGGTGTGCCTAGGACAACACGTTACCTGCAGTCTTGCAGGGTCACAGAACTGGCACAGGTTCTTCACTGCTTTTCCAGTGAGATGAATAGGATAACAAAACAAAACAGAGTAACATTTGCAAATCTCTGGACTTTCAGGTGCCATCCTACTCTTTCAGAAAAGAGTTTTACTGAAAGTGTTATTGAAAGGTGTTTTGGGAAAAAGAGAGAAACTGAAGGAAGCTGATGCCTCATGAAGATGTCCCTTCTTCTTTGGTTGGTCTCCATAATAATCACTCCTGTTTCCATAGTGAATTCCATCTGTGACTCTCAAGTTACTAATCAAATAGTAATGAAATAGGTGCTTGCAGATTCCATTGGAGGATGTTCTGCATATTCTTTTATGTACCAGTATTAAATATAGGAATAATGCACAAGTGATTCTCTTCTTATTTTTAAATCAACTCTCGCCTTTCTCCTTCCATTATTGTCTGCTAACTCTGAATATTGTACTTGAGCATGAGTGCTGAATATCTACTCCTTCTACATGGTGGAAAAAATTCAGAGAAGAGATTATACTCCAGATGTTTCTATTATTTGTGCAATTTATTACAGAGCTGTAACTCCATGTATCTGTAAGGGCCCAGCTAGCTTAGTTTGCAACACAGTGTTTACAATGTAAGTGTCTTCAGTGCAAAACAGCCGATCATTTTGAATAGGCAGAGGGAGGCTGGGTATTAATGAATTTTCTTTTATGGCAGTTCTAAATAATTTAGGTTAATGAAGACTGCCTTATATTATTTATATGATGGAGATGTGGAATAGCTTAAATACTAACTGTGGCCTTCGTGGAAGGTCTTCATGAATGGTGGAAAACCAAATTAGCACGGGTAGACAAACTCTTCAGATGGTGTAGTGATACACTAATCTGAACAGGTATTTTACATGTAAAGGAGGAGACTTTGAAATATTACAAAGGGAAATTAAAAAAAAAAACCAAAAACAAACAACCCCGCAATGTAGTTAAATATTGAGACTCTGCAGCTGCAGTAAAAAGTGAAGGAATTCTGTTTCAGCAATTTCCACTGTAAATGAATGCATCATTAATAGTATATTAAAAAAGTCTCCTTAACTTAATTCCATCTGTCACTTCTGTGTAGTATATATAGGACTTAAGCTCACTCAGCTCTTACTATGGCAAAATCCTCATTTTAGAATCCAAGTTTTATGGAGGCAGGAGATCCTTTGGGCAGCCTAAATTTATGGACAGGCAAGTTAAAGGAGAGAAAAAAGCAATTATTGAGTCACGAGCTGGTGTTTTTTAAAATTGTTTTTCTTTCATCACTTTTCTGTGTTGGATTTGGTTCACTACATCATGCTTCTTTTCTAGTATATTTTTCTGACACTCATTGTTTTTCTTCATTTTAGAAAAAGTCCTCTTTAGTAACCTTTGTTTCTTAATTAAATTATCTTGTCCTCTTTTTACAAGGGGCAGGTTGTTTTGTTTTCAGTTACTCTGGCTATTATTGGACCCATTTCAGTTCAAGGAAAGGGACTACAGTCACCTGATTTTATCTCCTACTGCAACATCACATGATGCTTTTGTAGAGATTCATTTTTCTTGAGGAAGATTTTGCTTTAGCAACTATGGTGTCTGAATAGAATTCTCTATTAATTATATTCCTTAACACCATTTGCCAGAATTAAAGCTGTCAATTTTCTTCTGTGAGGATCAAGAATAATGTTCTTGGACCATGCTAATAATCTGTGCTGCTAAATGAATTTTGTTCCAAAGTTGGAATAATTAGAAAAATGTAATTATATTTTGTTTTTTAATACAAAAGGGTTAGGTCATAGCTATAAATCACTGATAGAGAATGTTACCAGTTTCTTTGTCTGTTTGTGTAATATATGTGGCATAATATTTGCCCAGAACCAAGGAGGAGGTTAGATAGGAAAACAGGAGGTCACTGACCACCTGTTTTATGTGTCAAATGAAAATGAGAAACTGGCTGAGTTCCATATATGCATCTCAGTCCAAACCTACATTCCTTGACTTGAATGTATTTGTGAGCTGTTAGGCCAACTTTTGTAATTTTATTTTGAATCTTGGGACATTTGAAGAAAAGTTTGCAGTATTCAAACAAAAGTAATTGGGTTATAGGAGTAAAGAGGTAATATTCCATGACTTAAAGAGTAGAGGATGTTGGACAAAATGACTGTGGAACTCTATTTGGCTTTACAATCTATCTAATATTTTTTGTAGCTGTTAGTCTAATGATCAAACAATCAAAACAGTGGTAAACTCTTACTGAAGAGCAAAGGACTACCTAAGCAGGTCACAGTGGCTGGCAAACTAGAAGGAGTCACATTTTGGTTTTATCTTTGCAACCTTAAGATTTTTAATTCGTAATATTTGTGTCAGGAAGAGGGAGTGGAGATTGATCATGTTCAGCTCCTTCTTTTGAAGATTTTATCTTTAGTTTTAGTTCATGCACTGTCTTTAGGTAGTTTCTTTATTCGTATCTCTTCAAGGTCAAGCTTCCAGTTCTGTGCTAATATTTTTTTATTTTCAGGACATGGTGCTTTCCTGTCTCATGACACGTACAATAATCTGTCATCAGAAGGGTGAATGAAGAGCATTTGCTGATAAAAAATGAATAAGCATTTCCAAAAGTATATTAAAGTAGGTAGAGCACTTTCAAAAATTTCCAAAAATGAAGGAGGAAAAGAATGGAGCCTTATCATAATATACTCTTTTCCTTTGTGGTTGTAAGACCTAAGAAATGGAATTAATGTTAATTCATAAAGTCAGGAAGCACTAGAGAACAAACTTAAGTCAGATTATTTTTTTTTTTTTTCATTTGGTGCTGTTGCATTTTCTTTCAGCTTGGTGTCATGAATATTGAATGTAAATTATTAAATATATTTCAATTCCACCCAACAAGAAAGAAGTGCTCTGAATAATAGTGTAAATCATATAAATTGCCTAATAAATTTAGACTGTAAGGAAACTTGTAGTTTAAGTCAGCTATCAACAAACTGCAGAATACCTAAACATTGTAGAAGTTCAAATATTTGAGAATAGGTGGATTTGACTTTCTTTTCATATGGTTACTATGAAAGATAAAGACAGCATCAAACCACATAAAATGGTCAAAGCATGAAACTCTGCAACTGGAGTTGTCCAAACATGCAAGATTGTTTTAACAGTGTTTATTTTCTTTCAGCATGAAAATCTGTAGCCCCCAAAAGACTTCCAGTTGTTTTAACAGCAAGCTTGGTAGTTATTTCACTTTTGTCCCTCTTTAAGGTTTTCCAGTGGAAGACTCAGCTGTAGGTGATGAACAAAGTGTTGTGGGAACATTAAGAAAGCATGTTGCACAAAATAACTGTATCTCATGGCTTTTCTTATTTTGATATATTTTTTAAATTTTGGTCCTTTAGACTAAATAGCTCATCTTGCTACACCTTCTGGCAGACTCCTGCTTCAAGCATGACCATTGCGTAGTGTCCTTCCATTATGTGGCCTCAGTATTAGCAAACTGTTGGCTGTACTCCCAAGTTTGGCACCTAGGGATAGCACATATAACAAAGAGTTGTAATGGGATTCAAAATGTGTTTGGAGTCAAAGAACTTTAGCCACAAAGAGCTTTAGAACTATGGAGCAGACCCAGACAGCACGAGCTGAGGAGGGGCAGGTCCTGTCTGACCAACCTGATCTCTTTTTATGATCAGGTGGCCTGCCTGGTGGATGAGGGGAAGGCTGTGGATGTGGTCTAGCTGGACTTCAGCAAAGCCTTTGACACCATCTCCCATAGCAGACTCTTGCAAAAGTTGGCAGCCCATGGCTTGGACAGGGGCACTCTGTGCTGGGTTAGGAACTGGCTGGAGGGCTGGGTCCGGAGAGTGGTGGTGAACGGTGCTGCATCCAGTTGGCAGCTGGTCACTAGTGGTGTCCCCCAGGGATCAGCATTGGGCTCAGTTCTGTTTAATATCTTTACTGATGATCTGGATGAGGGGATTGAGTGTACCATTAGCAAATTTGCAGATGACACCCTTCTGATGGGGAGTGTTGATCCTGCTGGAAGGCAGGAGGGCTCTTCACAGGGACCTGAACAAGCAGGAGAGATGGTCTGATTCCAATGGGATGAGGTTCAACAAGGCCAGGTGCCAGGTCCTGCACTTTGGTCAACCCCATGCAGAGCTACAGGATGGGCACAGAGTGGCTGGAGAGTAGCCAGGAAGAAAAGGACCTGGGAGTTTGGATTGACAGGAAGCTGAACATGAGCCAGCAGTGTGCCCAGGTGGCCAGGAAGGCCAATGGCATCCTGGCCTGGATCAGGAACAGTGTGGCCAGCAGTTCCAGGGAAGTGATTCTTCCCCTGTACTCAGCCCTGATGAGGCCACACCTGGAGTACTGTGTCCAGTTCTGGGCCCCTCAGTTCAGGAAGAATGTCAAAGTGGTGGAGCAGGTCCAGAGAAGAGCAACAAGGCTGGTGAATGGACTCGAGCACAAGTCCTCTGAGGAGAGGCTGAGGGAGCTGGGGTTGTTCAGCCTGGAGAAGAGGAGGTTCAAGGGAGACAAACTCCCTGAAAGGAGGTTGTAGTCAGGTGGGGGTCTGTCTCTTCTCCCAGGCAACCAGCAGTAGGACAAGAGGCACGATCTTAAGCTGTGGGAGGAGAGGTTTAGGTTGGATATTAGGAAGAAACTTTTATGGAGAGAGTAACCAGGCGTTGGAATGGGCTGCCCAGGGAGGTGGTGAATTCTCCGTCCCGGAGGTTTCTAGGATGAGACTGAATGTGGCACTTAGTGCTATGGTCTAGTAACTGCAGTGGTGTTGGATCAAGTGTTGGACTTGAATGATCTCAGAGGTCTTTTCTAACGGGGCTGATTCTATGATTCTATGGTTTGCTGTCACTGCAGTGGTGGTATTGACAGTGCAATGATATGCATTGCCTTCTGCATGTGTTCTGCAGTTTTACTTATAGAAATTAGTAAAATCAGTCACAGAACAGCAGTACATCATCTCAAAAGTTAGATTTTTTTTTTCAGAGAAATAGATTAATGAAGATTTTAGCATTCATGCTTGCCACTCAGCAGTTAGACATTCTTGCAGTTTACGGTACAAGCAAAAAGGAGACAAAAAAAGACAAAATCTGAATTTGTCTCCTGTGTTAGTTTCAAACTCATAGTGTCAGCTTCCGAATTGTACTTCTCACTGCTTGTTTTCTGAAATCAAGAAATACCAAGAACAAATATTTATTTTAAAGTATTAAAAATGCAAAGAAAAAAATCCAAAAACCCCTCACCATTTCTGTCCTGACTAAAATGGCAAAAGCATACATGCAAAATGCATATTTGATTTTTTAAAAACTTAATCATTTCCTACTGCAATGTATTTGATTAGTATTGCAGATAGAGAAATGTGCCTACTTTCAGCATGCTCTAACGAGTGGTTTTTTAAACATTAGAAATTAGATGTTTTGTGACATTCCTTTAAAATCTCTGGCATAACAATGTAAGTATTTGGCAGTGAGGATTAGAATTTTTGTAGTGACACAAGGCTGTGTTCAAACTACCAGCTGTAAGAACCTGGCTTCTGAGAGACATAGCTGCTTTTCTTTGCTGACTTTATTGAGAGATGGAAATTTGAAACATTTTATGTAGGATGTTTCAACATTTTGCCATGCTATTGAATTAAAATGCCATAGGAGTTGTGATAACTAAATTGAGCTCCTATAGTTTGCATTCTTAATACGGCCCTCAGGGCAAGTTCACAAAACAAAGTAAAAAAAGAACCACTTAATGATGCAAATAAGCTCCCCATAGTAATGTAGGTGTCTGATTTCTTAGCAATTGGAATTGCTAAATTCCTTGACAATTCTGCCTTTGCTGAGTATACTCTCCACTGAACAAATCTTTTCTAGAATTTAACTGCTTTTGCATGCTCTACCATGGATTGATTTGGGTCTGAATCTGGGTACTGGATCCTGTGTTCTCAGCAGTCCTTCCTGCTGATCTTAGAAGTGAAAATTGGTGAGATATAAACTGCAACCTGGAACTGAAGACTTGTTTCAGAGGCAGAAAAAAGTGTACATAGGGCAGAGACTCAAGCTGGATGAGCAAGGGAGTTGCAGTTGGGAGCAGGTGGAGAGAACAAAATAGACTATGGAGGGAAATTGGTGCTGGATGCTGAAGAAGGCAATGGGCCTATCACACCAACCCATTTTTAGAATGTACATCTTTATAATAATTTGTAGATAATATTAAACTAAAGGATTCCTTTCTACCCTGAGGACTTTTTAAGATCTCTACTCATTGTATCACACAGGGATCCTACCTCCCCATCTTCCATTAGACAGCCTCTTTCCCTTCTCACCAACACTACAAAAGGTGAATCAGGGGACTCAATTATTAGAAACCACAACATCATATTTTAGCAAGGAATGAAAAAAGCTTGTGTATTTTTTTTACCTCTGGGTTGTATATTTAAGGAAAATAGGTAGAAAAGAATATGCCGTAATACCCTGTATTTACAAAACATGAGTATGCTTTGTATTTGTGAAGAATAAGGAAAAAAGAGATTCTATTTTCTTGTTCTTATGCAGATATAATTGTGCTGGCTAAGGTCATAAGGTAGTTTTTTGTTTTTATGTTTTTCTGATGTAGTTATTCAAAATGAGATGTTTTGATGTAGTTATGCTGGATATGGGGATGCATTATTTCAACTTTTCAGTTGTGCCTTTTATATGGCACAACTGATGCTCATCCACAGTAACCAATATTTATATTTTACCATGCTATTTTTATATTTAGAGTTATAAATGTTTGCATTCTTTATCCTTCTGGTTTTTAATTTTGCCTCTCAGTTGTCATTATGAAGGTACAAAAAAAATGTAGCCTTAGAATAATGACAAATGTAGAAGGTGAAAACAGAGTAGAAGGGAGAGACATTAACCTAAGGAAGTATTATTTTGAAGAATTTCACAGAGGCATATATCTTCAAGCTAGCAGAAGTGGAATGATGTGTTATATTTTCAGAGTGAGTTTTAGTTGTCTTCAGATTTTTTAATTTTGTTTGTTTGTTTGTTTTTGAGAAAAGAACAGAGAGAATGCTGGCCTTTGCTGTTATGACTTCTGTATGCTAATTGTAGGCCATAGCAAGGTTTTTGTTGCTGATGAATAGTTGTGTTGTAATAGGATACAAAAACCTGTCATTTCCACAATTAAAGTAGATTCTTCTTCTGAATGGAATAGCATAGAAAGGGGTTAATGAAACAAGATGTTGCTTTACTAGATAATAAGCTTGCATTTCTGGATACACTTTGGCATTGCTGAAATATCGTATATGTAAAATGGTGACTTAAGTAATATTGTTCTCAATGCAAATGTATTTTAACTTTAAGACTATGATTTTATTTTCTTGTATCTGTTTTCTGAAAAATTAGCAAAGGTACTGTAGGTTGACATATCCAAACTTACTTTGAAATTATTATACTTATATTGATAGTTTAATTGCACTGAATGATATGTTTTATTAAGGATCTAGGATCTAGGATATATTAAGTTTTTAACTTAAATAAGGTAGTTACAATTTTTTTCCTTACTATTTTTTCTTTCCCCCCATTTAGGAGTTTTATCCCTAATGTATAGCTACAGTAATTTTTACAGGCAGGGCTATAGTTTGTGATACCTAAATTAGCCACCTAAATTAGGATCTCTAATTTCTGTGTTACTGTATCCTGGGTAAGTAGGTTGTTATCTCTTAATAACTGAAGCTTAAATCCTACTTTTAAATCAATCCTCTCTACTAACCAACATGTACTGGATGAAACCAGAAGTTATAACTGTATGCTGAACAGCCTATTTTGTAAGTACTTTGAACAGCAGTTAGAGTTGTTTTATTAGCAGAGAATCTTACATTCTGCTGTTGTCTCAAGAAAACATCTACTTCCTTCTCATTATGGCATCTGAATATACAAAAGTGAGTAGATAGTTTTCTAATAGTAATAATTGTGTATACCTATATACAAGTACACAAGGTGATATGAAAATAGGAAGAACTATGTGCAACATGGTGCATACTGGGAGGTGAAGTGGGGAAATGAGGAAAGCACTGGAAGAGATAGTGCCTGTATATTACTTTGATGTTTTGGGAGGTTCTAGTATTGCAGTATGGTATTTACATCCTATAGTGATCTGCCAGGGGTACCATAAATACATGTGTATGTATTTTCCATATGATCCTTTTGACCTCTTAGGAACAGTTCTATGACCAACTGCATAGAAAGAATAGTGGATACAGATGGGTGATGGCAGTACAAGAAACAGTGGGATTGAATGCTTGAAGAGGACGTTTCGGTGCCATTACTTTGACTTGGCATGTGAATCGTCAGAAACAAAAGAATGATTCTTTAATCAGCATTTAATAGTAAATTTAGCCCCCCTAAATATTGAAGGATTTCTGTAATCAAGGAAGTTTTCATTCATCCAAGCAAAGCAGAGCAGGTTCTGTTTTCATGTGTCAAGTGGCTAAGGTTATTTGCTTCATAGGAATTCATGCTGCTCCAAAAGGGGAGTTTGAACTGTTTGGTCAATCCCTGCTGTGTTCATTAACTTAAGTGTGTTTGCTTCTGTTACCCCACTGAGAAGGGAATGGGTTTTGTTTGTCTTTGTAAGAGATCGGACCTGAATTATTTAACCAAACCCCACTGAGCACAGAACCTTTTGTATTTGGTTGAACTCATGCTCCCAGGCTCATTTACATCTGCTCCTGTGACCTTGTCAGAGGGAATCCCTGTTTCTTTGTTTGATAGAACTGTTTATCTGGACCCTTCTGAGTATAGAAATGGGCTGCCTACTTGCTGCTGCATGAGAACCATGAGAGACTGTCGCTCGTCCTAAAGAGAGAAGGGCATATCCAAGGTGTTTTTTTGATTATTTTTTTTTCCCTTCAGAGAACTGGTAATTTCCTGTCTTAGAGCATGTAGCAGTGATTTTTTTAAGCAGCAGTAGGGAAGGCTGGTGTCAGCAGTGAGAAGACACAAGGTCTTGAAGGTAGAGGAAGAAGAAAGGTGATATAAGGTTTCAGGCTGCTGGGCTTTAATCCTCAAGATAGTCCAGCAATATACTGACTCATTTTCTGCCCTGCTTTTTAGGAGAGCCATAGCAGCATAAGCTACCTAAAAAACCCTCTGTGCCTCAACGTGGAGGCTGTCAAAGGACTGCATTTAATTTCAATCCTAAAATTCAACAGCATAATTAGAATAGATTGAACAGTTCTGTTGTGGACATTGGGCTGACTTTTGAGAGACGGTTTGTGTTAGTGCTAGGGTCACCATCTTTAAAATAACCTCATGCATAAAATAGCTGCTGTAGAGCTACAGTGAAACTGTACGTTGATCTGCTTCTTTTAGCTGTGGTAGCTTAAAGTGTTGTATTTGTCTCAAATAGACATACTTAGAGTGGCTTGAAAGAAGCTGATTAGTCCAGAGAGAAAAAAAAAAAAAGTGAGCTGTAAGGGAAAGGTGCTGCTGTTGCAGTATTGAGGCCTGCTGGGAGTTGCATAAAATGTATCTGTCTCCTGAGGAGACTCAGTTGGCAGGATTTGTGTGGATTTCTGCCCATAAAAAGAAGCCTGCTTTACCCTTGTAGATACTACAGTAAAGGATTGATCCCTCAGGGATGAAAGCTTCTGCCAAAACAGCTGCCTCTCTAGGCAAACTAGAAAGACATTATACTACACTCTTTAACCGCTAGGGTTTATATCTCCTTCATGTCATTAAACAAAATTATTTCATCAATTGCTCAGTATTTTTATCACTATGCTTATATGTTTAAGTAATATATACCCTAGTCATTTTCCCACTATAACATAGACCTCCACTTATTGCTTACCTTTTTTAAATGCCTCTCTTAATCATGATCCAAATCCAGATTAAAAGCTGAGTGTACCTCCAACAAATATAACACAGAATTAGCAACTTACATATCTGTGCATAAATCATAAACTTTCAAGTTAGAGAACATTTTCTTGCAGGTGGGAAACAAGTAGTTTTGGTTAACATAGTAACTGTGCAACAAAGAGTGCTAAGTTGAAAGTAACAGTTACAGGCTTTCACAATTTTTACCATTAAAAATCAATATGCCAACAAAGGCACTAGTACCACTGCATTCAGGTTCATTACCTTTTCACTTGTATTTTGCAATGTCCTCATAGCATCCTCTCCCCTCTGAAGAACACAGTTTAGTTTCTAATACTCAGTAAGTCTCATGAGTGCACTCAGTTTCACTGAACTAGGCTCACATACATTATTTGATCTGACTAGAAAAAGATATTTTTCTACTCAAAAAAAAAAATAGTATGAGTATTCTCACAGAATGGTTTCCCACAGATAACTTGTAAAAGACAAGGGAATGGATTTGGTACAAGCATCTGAAGTGATCTGAGGAAAACGAAAACTTACAGTCATATATTAGTAACTTGGACATATTTGGTCTTCACGAACTACTTCAGTGTTTTAAAGAACAGAGAATGTTAGTGGCCAAGTTTATACTTCTTTATTTAAAGCTTTAGGTGATATTCAAATAAGCACAGCTAAACTCTACCCTGGTAGAGTAGCCTTAAAAGTTACTTTTAAGGTATTGCATTCTTTATTTTATGTACGATTATCTATGTATTCATATATGTACATTTAAATACAAGATAGTGAGGACAGCTGAAGGGAAATCAAGGAACCAGGGGAAACCTGAAATACCAGTTTTGTGATGAATAAGCCGTAAGACATTTATGGAGTAGTTTTTCCTTGCCTTGGACTTTGTATGCTGGCATGTTTTTGAGTTACTACAGCTGTCAGAGCAAGGAGGGGTGAGACCACCAGCCTTTTAGGTTGGGGGATTAGGGAGAAGGGGTGGAGGGAGGGCCGTGGGTGTTCCGTGGAGCAGGCTGAAGCAGTGTCTGCCATTGGGGAGGGCTGGCAGACTAAGGAACTGGTGGGGAAGCATGCGTTTTCATTACGGTACCATTGCAATGAGAGCTAATGTGCAGATGGTGAGAAGGAAACTACTGATATTGCTCTTTAACCTCTATATTTGCAACTTGTTAACCCATCAGTGTATTTGGATAATTCTGAGGGGTGGTATACAATAGGGGAGTTATTGCCATTTTGGGGACTGATGAGAAAATCTGTATTTCACATTGCCCAGGTACAGCAGGTCTGGTCTGCTGTTCTACATTCATGGTTCCTTATGGTTTTCTCCATTCACTCCTTACTATCTTGAGTCTACCCACTGAAAAAGAATGCTTACACAGAAACAGATAAGAAACAGCCCAAAAGCTGGCATGTTGGGCAATGTGACATGCAACATACTTTTCTGATTTGAATTTCCTTCATACTTAACACACACTGTCACACCCTATGGCATGTCTTATTACTCAAGCTCTTGTGTATCTGCAGTTATCTAAGTCAACAAAACTTCAGACCTGCATGACAATACTTTTCAAATAATTCACAGAGAATAGGTTTTAAATTTTAAATTTTCTTCTGCAAATGGATCTTCTATGGAATACTTGAGCTTATTCAAAAAGGTGTGGCAGTATCTTGGGCAAGCAGTTACTGGGTTTTTTGGTAAGTTTGGAGCTGTCTCTGATGCACATTTGGTATCTACATCATCAGAGACAGCCCTAGCTATTTTGTTGCCTGAATAAAATATATTCCGCTGCCTCTTTTCCACATCTGTCAAAAATAAATTGTATTTCATACCAGGTACTTTTATAGAACTTTGGAATGCCATGTATTCACATACTGTAAAATACAGTTTCACAAAATTCCATAAAAATATTAGACATTAGTAGTATTTATCATTTTATCATTATGAAAATTAATGTCTTTTTAACAATTTAATCAGTAGAGTCACAAATTGGCTCTAAAAATGCTGCCTCTCCACTTCTACAGCTCTGGGCAACTGTCCAGCCTTTACGTAAGATAAGCTGCCCTCTATGTTGTTCTGTAAGGCATTGAATGTTATTTCAAGTTTTAATTGGATGGTTTATGCAGTGAAGTAGTTGACTAAATTGTGAATTAAAATTGCACATATGAAATTTGTCACTTTTTGTCTTACAAGACATAGATTTGCTTTCTTATGCTTTTTTACATAAAATTTGACTTGAATATTTACTTTCAAAAAAGATAGTATTAGCTGTCTATGGTATGTAAATAAAGCAGTTTATCTGCACCTTCCATAAATTTTCTTCTATGCAGCCATGATAGCTACAAAAATGCTTGTGATGTAACATTCATGAGTTGCACATTTTACAAACACAGAGACAAAATATAGATATTGCAGCACATGCTTTTCAGAGACTCATTACTCAGCTAAACTGAATGTATTTTTCTCAGCAATACAGAAAAGATTGCAAAGTTTCAGATTTCAACAGTATGCTGTTAAGTTGTGGATCTGTTCGAAAGAAAATGAAAAGAACATTTTTAGAATCCAGAACATACATTTTTTTTTTTCACTGTCTTGTTTCGTAAGAGCTAAATAAACAAACACAGTAACCCTTGTCCTACCCAAAACACTTAAGATTTAAAAGCATTGAAATGAAAGAAGGAACTGGGTCACTATTTTCAGTCCACTGCAGTACTGAGAAACTGTACTATGAACATATAGGGCTGGGTTCATCTGAATACAGAGTTCAGTATCATGTGTATCTATACTTGAGCACTTTATCTATACTTTATATAATGGAGAGATATAGGCACTTGGAAGCCACATATCATTTAATTATAGATTAGATGTCTTTAACAGGTTAGTGAGAGGTGTCCCAAACTTCACTTCTGTCCATTGACTGTAAGTGGAATCTAGGTATCCAGATCACATGCAGATGTCAGCACTGTCAGTGTCAAAATATGGCTGTGATGAATCCCGCTCTTAAATCAGACAAAGTCACAAATTGTGTGTAAACCAAAGAATATCCTGCAGAGCTGTATTACAAGCTAAAATCTTCCCTAAATTGTGTAAAGCTAGAGTATATACTGGTAGGAGAAACAGGAGAAATGGAGATTATCACCCAATAATTAAGGTCTTGCAGGGGATTAGACCAAAAAAACATTTAGAAATTCACACCAACAGGAAACAGTTTACAATCAAACCTCCATTATTAGAACAAAGCTCTGTATAGCTTTAAGTACTGTTGCCACTGCAAACGTAAAGCATTCTTTCAAGAAGACCAACATCCTTGGATTGTAGCTGAAATAAAAAATTGTACTGCAATATTAACAGTATCATTTGACTTTATGCAAAAAACATTATTTATTTTAAAGTGTCTATTAATAAACAGACATTGTACTTAAACAGATATTAGGCAGGAGAAAACTTGAGCTGAAGTTCAGATCAGCATCCAGACTAAATGGTTATGATGAGCTTACTTCAATTGTACCACTTTAATCTCATGATCCTGGAACAAAAATCTCAGTCTCCTTCCAGGAAGGAATAGGTACATTTAATATGTGCCTATGCTTCAGTAAACCAGCTACCTCCTTTCTCAGAGGAGCTCTTGAGTAGTTGGATTTGTATTATATGTAAAACTCCACTGCCATTATTATTCACAAATACACTGCAATATGAGTCTCATATGATATGGTGAGTTGAGTAATAGCCGTCTTGGTATTGATACATTTTTATAGACAATGGTCCAAGACAGTATTAACTTTTGTTTTTGTCGAGTTCAAACTGACAGTGAACTGCAAGCCAGCTGCCTGCCACTGGCATGCCCTGTGTCAATTAGCACTGTCACTCAGAAGCATACTTTAGCATTAGTTCTGACCTTCTACCTCATGCTCAGTTCCCTGAATTTAGAAGCTCAGCTTTGGTGTAGGCACAGATTTTAGCCCTTCTCATTGCTTTCTGAAGTGGATGGACAAAAGACAGCTATAGTCCCTCACCGTGATGCCAAGCTGGTGCTGTGCTGTGCTCATTCATGTGGACCATGTGGTCAGCATCCCTAGAAGACATCTGCAGGCTCACTTGTCCAGGGACGCTGCCATGGTATCAGTTAGTTATCCCTCTTTCTGTGGTTGTTTCTCACAGATTCATAAATCTTGAGGCCAGAGATGATTTTCTGTTCCCCTTCCTGGGGTGGGATGGGGATCCTGTGGAAGGAAGGGCCTACTACTGAAGGGCACAGCAGGGGAGAGCGGCTGTGCTGACATGAGTGAGAAGCTGTACCTGGGACTAAACACAAGTTGTCAAAATCTAACAGAAGGTGTCCGTCCAGCAATAACAATGCCTCCCTTCCTACTTCTCTCCAATAATAGGAAACATGGTATTGGTGTCACCACAGGGTCTCTGTCAGAATTCAGCAACCCATGTTTACTTTCTTTGTAGTTCTCTTCTTATGTACTTGTGTCAGCAAACACATTCCCTTCCTGCGGTTGTCCTCAGTGCTGAGATGAACACCCCTTGCAAGTAGTCCTCCCCATAGTTTGGCATTAGAGGCTCACCTATCACTCCCATGCATTATCTCCAGTATATTTCATCCTTTCTGAAGGAACCATTTCAGATTGAAATTAAAATTTTAGACAGTACAGAGATCAATTAAATGATAATGCTTTCTCATGATAAGGCTGGTCTTTCTCTTTAAGCAACTTTCTATTGAGTGAGCTTCCAGGAATTCAAGACCTCATCTCACTTTTAATGTGAGACTGCCACAGCCCTTAGAAATGCAGATCATCATTAGCATCATTATTTTCAGATAAACTAAGAAATATATTGTGAGAATTGCTTTTTTTTCTCTGTGAACATTCAAAGTGGTGGGCAGTGAAAGTAACAGCAGTTTACTGTTACATAAAATCTCTCCCAGACACTGCCAAAATTCTCCAACAAAGCACTTCTAAGAGCTTTGAGACTTTAATATCAGTTGTTCAGTGAATATCTAGGACAAGAAAAAAATTTAATTTTTTCCAACCTAAGTCATCAAAATGTTTTTCTGTTTCCTTTGGCCAGGCAGTTTCATCCTTTCCAGCATTTCTTGGGACAAAGCCAGAATGGTGTGTGAGACTGATGAAAAATAACAGTTGTCAGGACATATATACCTTGTTAACAAAATAGTTAAGGTCACTTTTGTAATTAAAAAGGAAAGGCTTTTGATGTGAACTTTAAAAAGCATTTTGTTCATAATTATTGAATGAATGTATGATCTGGTATAAGGTACAACCTGCCTTCTAAATATGCATTTATTTTATCAGTTTTGCAGATTATTCCATTTTCTCTTCTATACAAAAATAATGAGTCTTTGTAAAATTGAAGAAATAATGGAAAATAATTTTTGGAGCTCTGCAGCAAATTCTGCATTATCTCCAGCAAAATACAGCTTTTTTAATACTGTCCTGATTAGCATTGCTTATTAATACAAAGTTTCTAATTACTCTATAAAGCCTAGTGCAGTATTTTGTACTATGACTGTTAAAGGAGCAACCTAAAAAAGTTTAAGTTAATTGCTTGTTTACTGTTATTTACTGGACAATTTTGTTTAAATGAGAAAAAAATTGGACTTTTGCAACACAGTTGCGGTGAATGCCTCTAATTTTACTTTTAAGCTTTTTCTCATGGTCTTTAGAGCATTTTTATTACATTTTTAATTTGTTGAACAAAATAGTATTAACGCTGATCTTAAATTACTGTAGGCTTTAAAAGGCAGGTTCACAACCAGCATCACCATACATGCTGAGTTCCCGTAGCGTTAGACACAAACTGTGTTCAAGGTCCCCAGATATTAGCACTCATTTTAAAGGCTATAGCATCTAAAAAAAATTTTGAATCTGCACTGAGGATGATAAGGAAAAATCCTTCATGTCAGACAAAGAAACTGTGAAAAAAACCCTAAACAGACAATGTAGCATTTATAGAACAAGGATGCCCTTCTGTGCAATTGTGTTCTGAATGGTGAGCTTCACCATAACCTCTTGTGCCTCAGTAATCTGAGATGCTTGTTGGTTTGGCAATTGGTCACACAAAATAAACCATCCAAACATCATGTGTGTTAATCAGCCAATCAGGTCTCCAAAGAGTCTTTAAATGTTCAAACTGAACAACAGCTCTGTATCTGTCAAATTCAGATTATTGTCTTGGACAGCCGCTCTCTGCCAGGTAATGTGCTGTTTTTCTATTCCCTTTTAGCTTTATTTAGTAGCAATAGGTAGTTTTAGATTACTGTTGTAATTCATGCAAAACTAATTGACTAATTAAACGCAAGACAAGTCAATGCACCAGCGCGTTACACAATATTTGCTGTTGGGTTTTAATGCTTATCTAACATGTATTGATGAAAGAGTCTGAAGCACTTTAAAGAAGAAATATTCTTATACTCTGTCTACTCCTAAAAAGTTCTAACAAGGATTAAGGACTGAATGGTGACAATTCCCGGTCTTGCCAGGCTTTGTAGATTCGATGGACATTTTTTGTTCATATATGTTGCCAACATTTCTGAGAAAATAAAGACTTCAAAGAAGAGTCTTCTAAAGACAAACTTAAAAGAAAGGGAAGCATCAGTATATCTCAGATCAGATAGGGAGAGTTAATCCCACGTGTTTTGAAGTAACATGTCATTTATAAATGCGGCATCAATTTTACTTACAAGTCTTCATGATAAACATCTTATTTTCATAAGAATTTAGGAGGGCATCAATAACATAATCCCCTTGCATGAAACCAAGGGATGGAATGAAGGCTATTCAGCCTTGCTGAGGACTTAGTTCTTCTGCAACACCAGAGATTTTTATAATAAAGGATGAAAGGTTGCTTTAAAGCAAACAACATGGGGGTGTATTTTACTGACACAAGTAACTCTGTTTCAGTCTTTTGCAATTTCCTGACTCAGTGTCCTATGCCTCTTTTCAGCTGTAGACACTTAAAAATTATTAGATTCCTGAGAATCAAGTGCAAAACTAATTTCTGATTCTGTTTTTTCATATATAACAGCCCCTCTAAAATCTCCAGCCAACCTAAACAGGTTTTGCCAATAGTTAGTCCACTAACAGTTTTACAATGAATACATAATTTTGGAGAGAAGTTTGCTGAGTTTATTTCATGGAGATAACCTGGTGATTTTTGGTGCTGTTTTTGTTATCCCTGTTATCAAAGTTTGAAGCCTCAAGGTCTAATTCTTTGTTTACTGAGCTCAAAACTGAGTGCTAAGCTGTCTTTGATTTTACTGGGGTAGGCTGATTGCTTAGAGGCCAGAGTTCTGGCTGTCATCTTCATGACTCTTCTGATGTCAGAAGCACTGTAGAGGCTCATCAGACAAAAAGATTGTGGACTTAAGTGGGTCATACTGTAAAAAAACCCAAAAGACAAAACACCTAAATGGTGACAGTTTTCACACTTATTTTCAATGGATATTTTATACCTTTCTTTTATATATTTTTGTTTGTATTTGCTCATTATATGATTCTCAATAAATCTAATGAAACATTATTCATAAATTGTTTTTTAAAATAAAATATTGGGGAGGTCAAAAAATAGGTAATATTTTGTTTTTCACCAGTGACTAAGACCTTGATGTATATGCACGAAGTCCCACTCTTGTGTAGAACTGATATATTGGAACTCTTCAACACTAAAAATATTTACTTGCCTGCTAGTAAAAACAGGTGATAACAGAAAGGTATTCCTACAAAGTAATGGTAGAGAGGTCCCCGGGTACTTAGGTAAGGAGTCATGCTTGAACAAATGATTTTTCAAAGTGCTTCATGCAACCTTAGTGAGGTTTCAATATGAGGAAAATTCCTTATGTTTGAACTTACCTCCTGAAAAACCTGTTTTTTTCACTGTCACACAAAATTGATTAATCAGTACAACTCCGTATTCCCTTAAGCAGCTACAAGAAGGAAAGAAATTGAGACAGGAAAAAAACCCCCAACAAATCAGCCTGTCTCTTCTCCCCTAAGTCACAGAGAAAAGGAAGCACCATGTTTGATCCACATAACAGAGGAAAGCAGGAGAGTGAAAGATGTGTATGCAAGGTTGTTTACCGACATTATAAAACAATCACTACATGATGTTTAAACACTGCTTTATGGCGTTTCCACTGAGATGTTCCATTAGTATGTGATGATAATGAATCATGGTAGTACTTCACTGCATACACTTCTGGGTTTTTTTCTACCTGTGGATTGCACAGGGAAACAGGGGAGAGAAATTATTTGAAGAATATAACCAGAATAAAAGCCGTAAAATTATAATACTGCTTAGAAATGGACAAACTTTTCAACACGGTTTTATTTTGTTTTGTTAATATTATTTCATTCAAGTTAGAAGTGCAGCTTTAAGTATAGTCTTGTGGAGAATGTGAAAGAATGCCTTTAAAAAATGTCTCTGGGCAGTGCATATGTGTTGACAAAAGTGGGGGGATTTCTAATACTTTTTTTTTTCACTTCTGTAGACATAGCTTGTCTACAGCAACTAATTTGAGAAAGAATATTTTCAGCTAAGGAGAGGGATTGAAAAAAGATAAGTGCTTCATTACTGGTAAGGGTCTCAACATCCATACAGCATCTCAGTTCAGATGGAAATGTTTCTCCCAGATCTTACTCCTACATGCTCAGATGGTAAGTCTTTAGAACAGGGAGAAGTACCATCTGGTGATTCAAAACAATACAAAACTGAAGGAATCAATTTCTTGTAGTTTACAAATAGAACTGGTCATCAGCCTCAAATAAATTGCCATATGTGATGTTAGGCTCTGAAGATCCTAAAAACTGACAAAATATTTGACTATCTCCATCGTCAGATTTCCATTTAAAACTCTATTCTTTCATTGTACTGCAGCAAATTAATATCATATGTTTAGCAGCAGTAGATCATAACTAATGCATTTCAGTAAGCACAAAACTGTCAGTGTATATGATATCTGCTGATACAAGAGCTTTATACCATATATATACCCCAATTATATGAATTATGAAAATTATATACATTTATGGTTATATTTGTCCATTTAGATTAGATTTTGAACTTTGATACATGATTTGTCATTTACATGAATATTATAGAACGTGTGTAAAAGAGTATCAATAATATGTGATGTATGAAGAAACTAGAGAAAATAATAGCTTAAAATAATTCTCTTTTAATAATAAGTTAAAAAATATTTGACAGTTTATAAGGTGATGATGCACTGTAGGCCTCAAATTTAAGAACAGAAAGACCATGAAAAAGGAAAAGGTTGGGTTCTGAGGTTGCAGAAAAAGAGAAAACAGATTTCTTTGAAGTCAGGAGCTATTTCAGAAATTCAGACTGTATACGTATTTCTATAAACAAATCCTTCAGTTTAAAAAGAAAGGAAATACATAATAAAAAAATGGCATTTAATGACTATTAGACCATATCCCTTTTTCTAAATTTGTAATTCGTGTGCTTAAAAAGGATTTACTGCAGAGTTGTGTTTATACATCATGGTTAATATATCATCTTTTTTACTTGAAAACCTTTTGAAAAGAGAAAAAACACAGAAAAAATTATCCCATTGAACACTTCTGTATCTGAATAGAATCATAAAGGCGTCTTTTGCATAGAAATTTTAATTATCTGCCAAGTATGAACTTAAGGTCTCTTGTTGTACCCTGTGAGGTTATAACACTTTTTGTACACAGTACAAAAAAGAAATATTTCTCAGCCAAATCCTATTTTTTAATCGCCTTTAACCTGCTTTTTCATTAATTTATATTAGTGCCTTGTAATTTAAACCCTGGTGTGAATCAGCACTACAAATGATTTTACATGGTATAGATAACTTTATCCATAGCAGACAGTATCTCTGTTTTAAGGAGATGAGATGATAATTCTTTATATTGACACACAATGACTAGTTGGGTCAGGGTGAGTTTGCATAGTGGAATGAGCTCCCTACAGTTATATCCAGACACCTTGATAATAAGAAGTATCATGAATGTTTCATTTATTCATTTCTTTCCACTCAGAAGGTCAAAATGAACTGGTATCTTCATTTCTGTTTCTTTGAGTTTTCAAATGAGCTTTACTTTTTCGCTTTCAAGCAATATTTAATTTGAAATATCAAAAGAACAAAATTAAACTCTTGGTGTCTATACAAAGTTAAGAGAATGAATAAAAGATAAATCCAGTTCATTGCAAATTTCAATAGCAACAATCTAATTTTAATGCAGCTTAACTGTTTTAGAAGTCAATTGATAGTCAAAGCCAATGTTGCCATAAAGCAGAATGACTGAAAGCTATCATCCTTGTGGTGACTGGAAACTGATGATGACCTTTTTGCGTCTATCATGTCATTAGAAAATCAAATAATTTTCTTCTTCAAGGACAAAAAATCTCGAACTGTAAACAGGTATATCAGTTTCTGTTCATAAAACCTTTCACCTTATCTCAAAGAAACAAAAAAAAGAACTTAAGGAACTAATTAATTCTCAGCACAAACAATGGATCTGGACTATAAATGACTGAATTGTTTAAGGAGTTGATAGACAGTTTAGGATTTCCGCATTTGCAAATAAGAATTACTCTCCCTTTTTCAAAATGGTTAACTTTGCAACATGTTGAGGAAATAACTCTAACAGTGGCTGCAAATATGGCAATTCACACAGTGTTTTCTGAAATCTTGACCTGCAACAGAAGGATAAAAAACCAAGAAAACACCCCTTTAATGTTTGTTCAGAGAGAAAGGGATGGGTATGTGGCTGTTAGGAATATTGAGGAGTAGGATTTCTAAGGGAAGGGTAGTGAGTTTTTGTTTGTTTTTTTTTCTCCTTAGGTTTCAGGCAAGGTACAAAGTTTATTTAGGGAAGTAGAATGAAATACAATTCACTCTTTGTGGATTTGCCTTTAAAACATGCGGCATTAAAGAATCTGCTTTATCATTTATTTGCGTAGCTCGTTATCCTTGTATTGTGAGAAATAGCACATAGTTGTTAGCTACTATCCTTCTCTATGTCATTGTGATTTCACTGTGTCACAGACATAGAGCAGTAAGCATATGTGATTGATGTAATTACATCATCTTTGAATTGATTGTGAAGAGCCTTCTGATGTATTTCACTTTATTCTGGGTGGCTATCTGTGGTGGCTTTATGAAGTATTAATTCGTTTTTCCATTCTCCCTCACTGCTGTCAGATTCATTAAGGCTGAAGCACTTTCCCTGGTTGATAGTAAACCTCAGGTAGTTGTGAAGGAAGAGTATGCTAGAAATGGATATGGCAAAAACCCCTCATTAGATAACCATGTTTTGGCTGGTGTGTTTGCTTGCAGCGTGCACTTCCTTGGGAATGCAGAGATGGAGACAGGCTGGTTCAGCCTGGCTGCCCAGATTTCTGGTGGGAGGGAAGGCAGGGTGCACACTGAAGCCAGCGCTCCTAGGAGTTAGGAGGTAACTTGCGCACGTGCCTAAGCTGCTGGCTAACCCTTGCCTGAAGACATCTGAATTTGGGTGCCAGGAGAAGAAAAACTGAATCTAGATTATGGCAGGTTGATATAACTTCAGCCTGAGGTCATTATAACTTCAGCTGACAGCCTGATGGTGGTGTGCAACGCAGGGAATGACTCTGGGGGTGCATTAGGTCCAGAGAAGGAGGTTGAAAAGCAAAACTAGAACAGGTGACCTGTGGGAAAGAAAGTCTTTTTAAGCCCCTTAATATTTGTCCTTTTGCATAAAGGGAATGATGGCAGATGTGAAGTGAGGTGAAATCTTGAAACATGCAGTAGAAAGGCGAAAGGACTTGGGAGGTATCTGGGATGAAGAGAGGATGTGTGATATATATCATGAAGAAGGCTCCATGAGAAGCAGCCAAAACCCCCTTTTCTTTTGGTGTTTGCTGGATTAGGACAATGGCATGGGGCTACAAGAAAGAAAATCAGCTGTTTTGGGGCACAGTTAGCTGAGCTTATCTACTCAAATGCGGAAATCTAAAAGCTGCAAGAGGAAAAACCATCCCCCTTCTCTCCCTATAGTTTTATTACAATCTTAAGAGTGGAAGTCAACACTTGAAAAGATTTATTTGGATGAGAGCAAGATTACACCTTCTGCAAATCAGAAGACTAGGCATAGTGTGAGGAGGAAGCAACTTTCTGTTTTATGCACCTTCATCCCCACAAAACAGGCACTTAAAGATAGTGGATACACACTGGATAGAGAAATAAAGAAAAATGGAAAAGAGAGAGGAAATGTATGAAAATATTAAAGCGTTAACTACAGTCTATAAAAAACCATTGTGAGATGCATTGCATCTTTCTCATAAGATACATTTTTTTCTGTCCCTCAGTAAGTATTTTCTTGGTTGAAAGTGATGCCATGTTATTAATTTTTGACTTGGCAAGAATGGTATAGATCAACAGTATGTACTAACATCTGGCCACATCTGAATTAGTCATGTGATAGCAGTAAGAGAAGAAAATGGCATGCAAATATACATAATTTTAGGCTCCAGGGTCCAGTATTCTTGTGCAATGCTTATTAAACAGACTGACACAGCAGAGACAGTGTTAATATGGGAAAATATAATTAGTTCCAAAATAAAAGTTATTAAAATTCAACCTGTTACAGGATGAAAATTGTGTGAACAATTTTCTTTGCATTTCTGTGTGTTTCCCCTTGGCATGGCTGGGTGCAGATAGTAAAAATTACTGCGCCACTAAGATGGCTACTCGAGCTAAAGTTAGAACAAAGGTGGATTCATGCCAGATGCCAAGGAGGAGTTCTGGCAGGTGAATAAAGTTTTCTCATCTCCTATGACCACCTGTTGTGGTCCAATTAGCAGTGGACAGCAGAGCATGTTTTCCTTATGTAACCAATGTATGTGAACAAGAAGCTAAGCGTCATGAGCACCATATAATCTGTCTTTCTCCTAATAAATCCGACATTTTGCCTGATCATATTGATCCTGGAGCACTCTGTCCATACCCTTCCATCAATATCAACCATTAGATGTAAACTCAGGAAAACAGTGCTAGCCCTGTGTGCAATCAAATCATACTGTAAGGCTGATGATTTGGTGGTTGTTGTAGAGTTGAAACAGAAGACTTGAAGTGAAATTGCAGCAACAAGTCCTTCACAAATAGAAGCATTATACGTGTCACAATAAAACAGAACAACACAAATTCAGCTTCATTAGTTATTGCAACTATTCTATCAGCTGAGTCACCAAATTGCTTCTAAAGACTGGGATAACAGTTAATATCTATTCTTGAAGAGCGTTTAATTTCTAACAGAAAGGCGTCTGAAAGGCAATTTAAGCTTAAGTTGATAGAAATGTAGGTATGCATTTAAGTTTCTTAAAACACTAGGAGAAATGTAGTTTTTTAGCTAAATATAAATTCCTCATCTTTCTTTCCCTGCTAACCATTATGTTGAAGAAGTTGAAAATGTTTCTCCTTTTCTGCCATAGTCTGAGCTGGAAGGGACCCACAAGGACCACGGAGTCCAACTCTTAAGTGAATGGCCTGTGCAGGGATTGAATCTGTGCCTCAATGTTATCAGCACCATGCTCCAACCAACTGAGCTAATTGCGGGGTTATGAAAACCAGTTAATTCTTTTTCTCTCTCAGGTGTCTCTTTATCCATCTTTCTTTCTCTCTCTTTTTCTTTCTTGCATGTTTTGCCTCAAAGCTATCTGTTGTTATATCAGCACATTTCCTCAAAATTTTTTGTGCTTATTTTAATCTTTTAATCTGTTCTTTATTTATTTTCACCTTGATTTCTTTTTCATCATTTGCACAAATATATATTAATAACCAACACATATATATTAATAGCCAGAAGTACCTTACCTAAACAGGTATTAGGATAAAATGTTTCATGAAAATTTGAAAGGCACATTCAACTTTTTCAGTTTCTGATCATCCTAACATCTTTATGAATAGAGAACCAAGGTTCTATTTCTTTTCCATGCCCTGTAAATGAGGATGAAGTCCATTAAAGATAATGAATTGATGCTATCATGATATCATAATTGAATGTCAATACATTCTTCTAGCCTAAAGCTTGCTTTACAAATTTCTCATTTCAGTGTTTAATATGATGCACATACCTGTAATGCTAGTAAAAATCATTTGATTGCAGAATTATTGTAATCTACAGAATAACAGTCATGTTAATAATTAAGAGAATAGCAGTAGGCCCAGCTTCAGGGAAGCAATTATTTACGGTGACTTTCAATTTTTATCGCATGAGGTTTTCACAGATTTTCTTTTATTACCCTGTGCAGTTGCCATAATAACAGCATGTCTGTTGTTGGAAACGTCAGGCTGTATTTGTCACAGGCATACCATGCAACTAGGAAAATTGTACTTAAGCTGTGCTGTGGTACGGCATGACTTGGTTCATTTATCTGGGTTTGGTCAGCTGACGGTGGTTCAGCACGTTTTCTGTTAATATAAAATTTACTTCCTTGTCATTTTTGATGGATCATTAATTACCCTTGTCAAGTAGCAGCAAAGGATTTTGTAGTTTTAGTCTTGCAACGAGTTTAGTAGAATGTAGGGTTACTGCTGACCTTATGCAGAAAAGAACTAAAGTAAGGCTGGTTTTGGTTTGGTCTTATACCTTTTGACATAATTTCAAGTGTTTCTCACTGTACTTTAGTTGTTTTGTTGCTTGTGTTTCATAAAATACTACATATCATGCTTAAATTGGTTTTGCTACATATAAATCAATGTCTTGGATATGAAATATTCTGATCCTATTCTTCATTTACATTATCAACTTGAAGTTTCATATATTTCCTTAGAAAGAAAATTTTAGTTTTGCATTTGGAAAGTGAAACAAACAGCATTGCTACTTAATGAATTTTGATTTAATAGGTAATTTCTAAATACATTTGGTCAGTGCCTTGCATATATGGAATGAGGTTTCTATTGCCTATAGAAACTATAACTATACCATGTTACTTTACAGTGTGTATGAAAATGAACTCTACAGTTTCTGAAAATAAATCTTTTCTTTGTCATGAGTTGAATACTCAGAAATTGAGATTCATTAAAAATGATCATTTTAAAAATTAATATTTTCTGTGTCTCATTGAAAGCTAAACTGTTGAAAGTGTTTGTGTTTTTTTTTCTAGAGAAGCTTCTTTTTAAATTTTCATGCACTGGTAAGACAGACACGCTTCAAACAGAATGAATCTGGAGAATTAATTCAAAGGGGTTTAAAATCGTATTGATTTTGTTTGTTTACCTATTTCAATCAATATTTTTTCTTCAACTACTTTGGCATCAACATTAACATTTCATATTACTTTTGTCTCAGACATGTTGGGTAAAAAACAAACCCAAAGCCCCAGTTCCGTATAGGTTTAATTTTTGGAAACTGCTATTAAAGGAATCTTTGAAAAGTTTTGCATAATTTTACTCCAATAACAAAAGCTGGTTGTTTTTACCCTCTTTGCCCCCCTCCCCTGTGTGTAAGACCTCTGAAATTAAGGAAGGAAAAAAAGGTTTATGGTAGATATTCCTGTCCTCTGACCCTAGTTATTAACTCTGCTGTTGTTCTTCTCCAGTTTGGTTCAGGATCTGATTGTTCAAGGTAAAAAACTTCTTTTCTGCTGTATTTTCTTCATTGTAGCTGATCTTTGGCTGTGCTTGTACTGCTCTGTTGGCCAGCAGTATTTTGGAAATCAGGATCAAGCCCATGCATCTGCATTTCTTGCAGGAGATTATGAATCTGATCATTGCAAAGAAAGAATTGTGTGTATGCTGGATGCCAGGAAACAAGATGAAGAGTAAGAAAGCAGTTACAGAGAATAGAAATTATTTTATATTTGCTCGTAAAATTAATGTTTAATCAGACCACTTGATGAAGAAAGCATCAACAGTTAACTATCCCTGAAATTCTATGTTGTTAAATTCTTTCAAATAAAACCCAGCAGTTTGGCCCAGTTGGCTATATTGTTTCCTAAATCTATTGAATGACTTCACAGTTGAAAGCTGCTTGATGTGGCAGTTCTTCTCCAGAAATACCATGGCATTCTGTGCTGGTCAGCTGAGGTGAGAATAGCTGTTGGAAAAAGTGCTGCAGGGTGTTAGGAAGCCTCAAATAGTTTTCTAAAATACCTATGATTGTGCCATAATGTACCTTTGTTCTTGTGTGAAAGAATTTTTCTCTGGCTTGACTAAAAGAGCCCAGAAAGAAAGAGACAAATGAAGACCACAGAGAGATACAAACCTTACTGAGAGCAGAGAGTCAAATGCTTCTTTTCTAAGAAGTGCATAAGGTTATACACATTACTGAGCCTCCTCACATTTTCTTCCATAATCCTTCCTGTCTCCTTGCATGGCGTAACTCAGAATATGGTGTAGAGGCAATGTCTGTGAGGGTGATCCAAAAGCTCTAGTCATGAAGCTAAAAGGTGACCTTATTCTGCTGTGATGCCAAATATCAGCTGATGCCTTCGGAGAGATCCTTGAATATGAGCACAGATACTATAATATTGGAGAAATAAAAGATAAATGTGATTATACAGAAGGCAAAATGAAATCAAGCCTTCAAAAAATGTTATGCATGCAATGCTAATCCCCCAGAATGCTTTCCTGTTTTGTTTATGGCAACTTTTTCTTTTTTATGAGTTAATTCTACTTTGGCACAGAAAACATGCTAATCTGCTCCTCTGTGTGTGTCTTTTAAACAAGGACCTGTTCATGCTGCAAAATGCAAACAGGCAGTAACTTGACTAGGCTGAATGCGTAGATTTTGCATGTATGGTTTCAGCTCAGTGATGTATAACACCAAAGCCAGCATTGATTTCAATTTTCCCAGTAAACCCTTATATTTTGGGATGAATGACAAGTCTTTTATGGGTTGCTTCTTTCATTTGCAATAAGTAAAAGGAAGAAGTTATTGCTACTTTATGATTTCAGATTTTCAAAATCAAGATGTCATATGTTTCCAGTAGAAGAACTCGGATGTTGGATTTCCACTTGGCCCAATGAAGATGGAATCCATTGTATTCAGGATAATCAAAAATATATATTTCTTTGCCTAGGAGAAAGAAAAACGTGGGATGAACTGCCAAGAGACTGTTGCTAGAATGTAATCAACAAATTTACACTGCTACTAGGCTTAATTCACTCACAATTAAAAATGTGATTGGCAAGTTTGTACTAAAGACAAAGGGAAATATTATTGCAAAGACTGAAAAATTGCCTTTAATCTTTAATGGTTTCACATTTCACTAAAAATTCCCCTCATTCGAAATACTGACTTTAATGCATTTTATCTCTTTTTCAGCTAAAAACAGACTTGTTCACCCTGCAAAATATACCTATAAATCTTAAATGAGTGTGCTAGACCAAAGAAAGTTGCATTCAAAAGTCTGGGCATTTTATGAATTTTTGCATGCTTTTTGTTACTGTTGTTTTATTTTATTTTGGTTTGGTTTATTTTATTTTATTTACTTTGGAAGAGAGAGTGAGAAAGAATGTTTCTGAAATAACCTTTTTCCCATTGATTAAGGTTATTTGCATAAATAAACCATTGATGGTTTTCCATGAATATGGGCAAATAAATATATTAAAAAATGTGAAATTTGGGATTCCCCACTACCATTCTCATTTTGGAAAGTTTTACACAGAGCCTAATTTTTTTTATGTTTCCCTTGATTGTTCAAGAGAAACTTCGTGGTATCACAGTACTCTGAACACATATATTCTACTGCCTACCTGCAGACAGCTTACCTGTTGTTTTTTTAATCTATGTACACTACTCTAGTGGCAGTGCAACAGTGCATTCATATCCAGAAGAAAAAAAATCTGCAGCCATTTATATTTAAATTTATCTATATGTTACATTCTTCTGTGAAGCATAATATCCTGGAATGCAGATAATAATACTGTTTTGGATAGTGGTTTGTTAATAAAATATATCTTTATTTGTAATCAATAAGGATAAAGACTCCATCTCAAATTGTAAAGAAGACATTTTATGTCAGTCCCATGGTGAAAATATGCAGTAGAACCATCTTTGCATTGCTTAAATAAGCACTTTATTTCAAATGCTTTATTGGCAATTACCAATGATTTTGTAGTTACTTGACAGCAAATGGCAGAGTAATGTTACATTATTTCACATCAGAGCAGGTACGTAGGATATATTAAATAAATCATCATTTTGCTTTGTTAACCGACAAAAAAATAGTTTTCTTCAAGGAAGGTGAAGCTATACATAGCTTCATCAAAAACACTTGTGGAGATATAATGTATCTGAAGTATGTAACTGTAAGTTATTTTTTCCTTATGTGAGTAGGACAGAGGCCCAAGTACAATTTTTTTGTCTAGCTTATGTCAACATCATTACTATGTCTATGTAATTTTCACAATTTTGAATAATTTTTGACATTATATAATCATTATTGGCAGAGGTTATTGTCCTATTTCACTTTCTTAGGTTTTTAGAGAAATATACTGTTTGTAAAGATTTTCTTTCAAACTGTTAACTTGAAAATGTTTTTATTGTTACTAAAAGAAACCAAATCAACTAAATAATTCCATAGTATTTGCATTAACATATGAGCAACATAACAGCAACCCATAGCAATGAAATATGCAGATAGTTGTAATATGGGGGGAGGGGGTTCTTGATATTTTTGATATCTGGATAAACAGAAGCATTTATAACAGCACAATTTATATGAGGTGATCCAGCCACTGGTCTGAAATACATCTACTATGCATTAAGTAATGAGTAATCACTCAGTCTTATCCTTGAATCTAACAAAGTATTGCTTTAGTATCTGTTTTACATGTAATTTTATCCTATGTGCCCCAAAGGAGATGAGTGCTTTGTTTTATATGTTTTTTTTCTGGATCACAGAAGCGATGCAGCTTTACATGACAGCAGTGATGGTTGGTTGGTTTATTTATTTATGTTTTCTTTTTTATAGTGCTTCTGGACACAATTTTGGTCAAATTCTCTTATTTAGAACTATATTGTAACTCTATGTTTGACTTCTCTAATAATACAAATTAAGTATAACAGAACAAGTATTCTGAATGCAGAGCTTCAATCTGTTCATTTTATATCTAAGAGCAATTCAATTATTGCAGTATCTGTTCTATTTAAAAAAGGTTTAATCTTTTATTTTTTTGGGACAGCTTTCCATCTCAGAAGTAATTGTCAAATCCACATGAAGTTCAAGGGAGCTTTTTCTTTTAATTTCAGTGAGCATTCATTTTATTTTGCAGGACATAGATACGTAAACATGCACTTGTTAGAAACCACCACCTGCATGTTCAAATGTGACAAAAATATGTAAAAGTTTCTTATCATTCAAAAGCAGACTTTTGCATTATATGCCATTGTTTTCCTGCTCTTTTATTGAAATGGTGTATGGAATCACCACTCTGTCTCTTCCAGAAATATGACTGAAGTGTATATTAAAAAATATTTTTTTATTCATTTATGTACAGAATTTGTGCATCATCGTTGCATGTCTATGTTGTTTTCTTTTAAATAGTTGTAAAAAAATCTATGAACTGACATATGAAAAATCCTAAAATAGTCTTATTTAGGGATGATGCTAGAAAAATATTTTCTCTTGATTAATGAAAAATTAAACAGTACTCAGTGCTAATTTACCATTTAAAATATGCACAGCGTCATAGGTAATAATAATATCTATTTTGTAATGTATATGTACCACAAATGTGTGCAAGAATGCAGCTAACCCTACATAGCAGGTTTAGGTCAAATGTGAAACAGATAGAAGCTAGAGCCGATTGAAAAAATCATAAATAGTCAGAGCTGGATGACATCTCAGGTACTCCACTCCAAAGCCCTTTTCTAAAGGAAAGGTCTTTGTTTTGCAAAGAAAATTAGTTACAGCTTTACTCACCTTTTGAAGATGAAAACAACACTATTTGCTTTATCCTACTCTCTGATACTGACTCAGGAAATCTGAACAGGTACATTCTATCACTGTCCTTTCTTACTTCCTAAAAATTTAAGACTTATCTGTGCTGCATCTTTTAACAGTCACCTTTATTCTGCAGGGGCCAATCACACTTTTTCCCACAAAGGGCAAATGAAAAATTCCGTGCATTCAAATTTCATTTCATAAGTATATGTTCTGAGATGCACAGGCACAAAACCACAAGTTAGGTATGTTTTTCCATCATATGCTTCTTTTATCATGTAAACAATGAAATAAGTATATAAGTGGCATTTTACAGACATGGTTTTTGAATGAGTAAACTATAACTAGGCAGAAGAGAAAGAAAAAATCCATGCTTTTTCTACACATAAAAGCCATACAGATTTATTTGGAGCTCATCAGGGCAGTGTTCATTTCACCCAACTGTTCTATTTTAGTAAAAACATTTTGTTGACTAATGAATCTCATCATGCATAACTTACTGGGAAGAAAAAAAAAAGAGCAAACCTGAAATTCCATGTTTAATATTCAAATTGCAAAATGTCATGAAAAGGGAATAATAATGCTAAGGTTGAACAGATTTTATGCTTGAATCAGACTACAACAAGTACAACTTCCTCTTGGTAACAGCTCACAGGGTGTCTAGTAATATTCTGAGAAGTAAGAGAAATATTGAAAAGTGTGTTTGGAGAAGAATCTGCAAAGAAAAAGAAACATACTTAAACCCAGTCATTCCAGAAGGTGGTTGTTGTTTCCTCTGCAGACTGAGAAAGGATCTAGATAAACAACAATTAGAAACCTGGATTTGGAATTTAAATCCATCTACTCTGCTTTGAAGTCAGTTGGGCTGTACGTAAAACTCTATGTATAGGAAGTCTATGCATAGTCTATGCATACCTATGCATAGGTAGGATAATAGTTTGAGACTTCAATGGAAATGAGTAAAAGAGGGGTCTTCAAAGGTTTTAGAAAAGCATATAAACTCCAGAGTTCAGTGTTCTGTACTCAAAGAAGATTACTGTCTTGAAGATTGAAAGAGTAATCTTCAGTGGAGTATAATGCTTAGACTGTGAATCCCAGCATTTTATTGCATTCTCAAGGAAAAACCTTGAGATTTACAAAACTCCGCTTCCACTTCCTAGACAAAATGAATAGGTATGTGGAGTGTGCTGTACATGATTTTACACATTATGAACAAATTTGTATATAGAAAGTTTGGCCTTTAATAGAAATCATATGAACAACGAAATGTGTGCATATATCTGCTTTCTACTAGGAAAACCACAACTCTGTTTTGCCTCTAAACTGATTAAACTTTTGTCCTGAAAGGGACAACAGACTCTTTTCTTAGATTGATGTGCTCATTGCCCTACATTCAATATGCCTTGCTCTTGATTTATTAAGCTTCTAGATAAATATGATTTAACTAGTCTCTTCTGTGAATATTTTTACTGTGCCCTTTTGCTAATTGGAAGCTTGCAAATGCCACAGGGATATTTGTATTACTTGTTTCATTTACTTTATACTTTTGTAAACTGTATTGCTGTTTCTATGTAGCTATTATAGTGAAATTTTGAGGATTTGAATTCTTTTGATCTAATAAGAATAATGAGTATTATGTTATCAAGAAGCATTTGAACAATACTCTCAGGCACATGGTGTGATTTTTGGGGATGGTTCTGTGCAGGACTAAGAGCTGGACTTGATGATCCTTGTGGATCCCTTCCAACTCAGCATATTTTGTGTGATTCTATGTGTGTGATATAGAAATGTAAAAGCTGATACTTGTGAATCTGTTTACATTGGCATGGGTTTGGCAAAGAAGGGTTATTTAGAGCAAAGCACTTTGGTACATGGGAGAAGTTTTACAATTAGAGTCCAACATAAATCAACAAAAACAAATTTTTGTATTGGATTTATCAGGTTGCTTTTCAGAAATGAAACAATGCTACTCTGTATTCTCTGTCAAGCAAAATGACAAATTTGCCAGCTAAAACAAAACTAATGCAATAGCAATTTTATATCCTGTAATTAGCCGACCGTTGCGCTTCAGGGCTTCAGTTTTCAGGTCTGCTTTTTGGGTCTACAACACAGACAGTGGTGCATTTGGTTTGTCCATAGTAAGAAAAGGAGTTCCTCTTGTCTTAATGTTTGAAAGGAGCACTTTCACACCAGGCTGAGATAGCTGGTAAGTTAATGTCAAAAGGCCTATGTTTCAGAAGGCTTATGTTTCCCACTGCAAAGGGAAGAAATGAATATTATTAAGTTAAATGCATAATGCTGGCATTAAATGGAAAATTTGTAATGGGAGATTCAAATATGAAAAATATGACCAAAAATGTGAAAAAAATTTTGTTTCTAGATTCTTCAGAAATTGTTAAGGTCAGCATGAGAAAGGAGGGATTTGAGAATTATCTAGCACTTCTTGTGCATCCTGCAGTGATTGGTCATCTCTTCTGAGTGTATTGACAAGCAATAAACAACTTTTCAGTGCCACTGCACCAGAGCAGAACCACAGGCTCTGTGTATATATTTGGGTGTTCTATGAGGGTTTAGTAAATGGCAGAGTAAAAAATTGCAAATGATACATGTGCAAACAATATTATTTATATTGAACTCTTGATAAATTCTAAAGCTTGTTGGAAATTAGTTGAAGGTTGTTTTTCGCTGTAGCATTGTAGAACTCCATTCTGAGAGGTACAGCGGTGTGTTGTACTCTTTGGGTGTTGTGTACTTACTGTGTTAGGAAAAAGTGTCCTCTGTAATAGTCAAGAGAGAGTTTTTGATCTCCCCATGTTCAATTTCTTACAATGGGTGGAGGAATACATGTCAGAATTTGATTAAACCATCTTGATCTTTAAAGTTGTTTTGTATATATATCAGCAGGTCATCTCATTAACACTTGGACAAAGTACATAGTAAGTTTGTAATTAAACATCCTCTTCCTTCCTATGGAAATCAAATGCAGTCATAACTTCTTCCTTCCCTCTATTTGTTTGTGCTAGAACATTGCCATTGCCTAAATTTTATTAGTTTTGGTACATACTTCAAATGAATTTTTTATCATCGTGTTCCAGATTGGGTAAATAAACATCATATGTGTACTTATTTTACGTAGCACAGTGTCATGATACTCAATTAGAGCTAAGTTGCCTCAAAGAGATACTGGGCTAACACATAGCTAATCTTTAGTCATCAAGAGATGACTAGTGTACCTCTGTAGTACTACACTGTCCTCTGTAAATGTATACCTTCCCATTTGTTTAGTGTCTCCTCAAAGTTATGGATTGTCAAATAGGAATAGACCTTCTTTTATGGTCTTTTACCAGCATAAATATCAACATGAGAAAGACTGCAAGTTGAGTGTTATAGACATAGCTGTCAACTTTAATGATAGGTGGTTAGAAATGTTACATTCCTTTGCACAGCTCTCAAGGTACCGTTAACATCTGATTTCTGCACTTAAGAAATGGCAAGTGCATGTTGAAGGATGGCCCCTGGTTGGACTCAAACATGAGCACTGTGTTACCATATCTGTCTGCCTGGAACTGGAGACAGTTGGAGAGAGGAGCAAACCTTGCTGCCATTTTTGCTTTTTCAGAGCCATGGATATCAGTGGTCATGAGATTAATCAAATGAAAATTAATGTCTCTAACTTGAGAAAATTCTCAGATATGTCTGTGATAAAAGTGTTGCCATTTTTAAAATTATTCCACTTTGTTTTATAAAGCTAACATTGATTCGGTTCTAAAAATGCTTTTATAAATGTATAAAAAATTTACATGTCTGCTAAATTCTGTTAAGTTGGATGAAGTTTTCTTTCTTTCTTTCTTTCTTTTTCTTTCTTTCTTTCTTTNCTTTTTCTTTCTTTCTTTCTTTCTTTCTTTCTTTCTTTCTTTCTTTCTTTCTTTCTTTCTTTCTTTCTTTCTTTCTTTCTAGCTCCTAACCTAGTATGTTTTAGTAATTCTAGAAGGATTTTTGGATTAATTTATTTTTTTGGCTATATTGTGCTTGGAATCAATGGCTCACATTTTAACTTTTACTGGCAGAAAGAGCTCACACATCAAGCCTTTAAAGGCACAGCTGAATCAGGTAGATTTTTCAGTTCAAATTATCTGTATGTTTTTAATTTTATTTCATACAAATAGATGGCTTACTTCTCTACTGTCACACAGTTTTTAAGATCTACATCGGTTGAATGGTGTCTTACTTATGACCTAGATCCTGGGGAGTTTTTAGACTGGATACCCACAATTGCAGAAACTGTTTTTTCCGAGATGTCATAGTCACCAAGTAATTTCTTTTAAAAGCTATTTACCTCAGTGTAATTTTTGGTAGCTCTGCCCTTTTCCTTTTTGCCTTTTTTATATAATTTTCTATATAGTACCTAAGCTAACTGTAGCTTTGCTAACAGATGATTTATAATTCATTACTTTACCAGTTCACACTTCTGAAAGACTATGTCATCAGAAGCGTTCCTAAGTTTTTCCATTTTATTAATAATATAGAAAAAAATTCTTAAACTAGTAACAGTTTCCAAACTGGCAGGAATAAATGAAATGTGAACCCTGTGTAAACTTTTGCCGTCTGGAGTTATTTTCCAGCCTTGGCCTGCCATATATTCCCTGTCATATGCTTTTAGGAACAGAATCCAGATCAGTTTACTTCCTATTACATAATCTAAGTTGTCACTGAGACTTAAGCATTAGTAACTATTTCCACCCATGGGAATCATGTGTTTGCACAAGAACAGAAGAAAAATATTTTTCCAGTATGTGTGAGATGGTGCTTCCAGGCCAGGATTTAGACAAGTGGTAGGACATATACAAAAAGTGCGCACTGGGCCATAATACCGGAGCAGAGAAGATAGCCAGGGGCTGGATTCTAATCTCAAGAGCCTATAGTAACTTTGATAAAGTTTACAGAATTCTTTTTTTTATAACATTTATTCAATGTGAATTTTAGAGAAGATGTTGAAGTAGTGGAAAGGTAAATATTATCAAAAATGGTTAAAAATTGGTCTATAAAGAGTTAAAATATGAATCATCTACAAGTTGTAAAGCTCGTAACTACCATAGTTAAATATGAGGGAGTAGTGCTAGAATTTAAAAGATGATACAAGTGGTTAGAAATTAATTAGTAAGTGGATCAATATTCTTGCAGTACAGAGAGCTAAGACTTTGACTTGTAGAGGATGTGTTTAGCTGAGCTTATTAAAATTAGTCCTTTAATAGCAGAACAAAGTTTTGATTTGGGTTTTTTTTAAAGACTGATTAGTTTGGTTGTTTATTTTTTTTCAGTTCTGCAGAATTTTTCATCAACTTCAATCAACTTATTGTTAAAACTGATTAATTCTTTAGACTGAATCACTGACATTCTCAATTTAGCCATCAACATTTAATTTCAGTGCACTTCAATTTGGGCAGAGTGCCAACCTCTTTGGGCTAGATATTGTATTGACTGTTTTTTTTGAAGTAATTAAAACAGAATTGCAATCACTTTGGTCAGAATTCATTTCACTTAACTGTAGTCATGTAGGTATTTTGTCATCCAGAGTAAGCCAGTCATTTAGGTTTCCCTTAAAATAGGTGAAAAAAGGTAATAACAGAAGACATGGTGAATGGAAGTCCAACTCATGACTGTGACTGTGAATACAGGTAATGGTTCCCTAGGAGAATGTGTGGCAGCACAACATATGAAGTTAAAAAAAAAAACAACAAAAAAACCAAAATCAAAACCCAAACCCAACAAAATCCCAACAAAAATCAAATTAATTATAAATGCTACACTAATATTAGTTTTGACATATTACATTTGTCATCTCACTACTGACTCAACAGTGCTCAAAATCTGATTTAAATGTTGTAACAATTCCAATATATTTTCAATATAATTTTTTCAGATGGGGGTTCCAGTATTGTAAAAGCCTCACTGACTGACTTAGTAATAGGTTTTGGCTTCAGCTTCTATTTAAACCATGATGAAGTAGTGCCTTAGTGCAAATGCAATTTTAATTACAATAACAGCATAATTTATATGTTTTTGCTATTTATAGGGCAATATCTTAACAGAGATCACTTTTGTGTCAGTAGTCCTATTTTGAGTCCTCAAACAGGAAGAAGGAATTACATGATGTGCCTTTATTCCAGTCTTGTTGATAAAAGTGAATTAGACGTTCCCGTATTCCCACAGCCATCAGGAGCTCACATCTGTAATCATCCTTGTTTAGCAAACAGTTTTTGCTTTTACATCTAATTATCTGCCCAGTTGATGGTGTTACTAAGAATCAGCCTACTAAAATGCCAGACGCTAAGAAGAAAGAAAGTTATTTGGATTGGTTATTTATTTTTGTGTTACAGCATATGCCTTTCCCTCCCTTCTGCTTCCCTCCACAGAGCCTGCCTCTACCAACCTCCTAGACAGTTGGAACAGTGATATAAATGTTTGCTTTGGATGTATGAGGGGCTCTTACTTTCCCACACTGTCTTCAAGAACTTGTGTTGTTACTGGTTCAGTGGGTTACAAAGTATATCGCAATACTGATTCTTATTCTTAACTGTAAATAACTCCATATTCCTTCATCTCCTCTTCAAGAAAAAAAAAGTTTAGTTTTTTTTCTCAATAAGATGTAGCTTTAGACTTAAAATACTTGTAGTAATATTTTTAATATTATTGGATATTGTGCTATTAAAGACTGAAGTGAAAAAGACTTTAAAATTAAATAAAGCAGGTGATTTTGTTGTTTTGGGGTTTAGCAAAACTTTTAGCAAAAATATAAAATACTAACATAATCCTCATAAATATATTTTAATATAATATACTATATATAATTTATGTTATTGTCACATAGAAGTCTGGAAAGCATTCATAGACATAATCCTTTGATTGAAACCTGCTGGAGAAACTTTATAAAACCCAGGATCTTTCTAAAATGCTAGGTACCCTAGGCACACTTTTAGCAGTTTTGGTGTATTTGTCCTGCAGGCTAGACCCTAGTGGAAACAAGGCAGTGAAGTCAAACTCTGAGTGTATCGTCTGCCTGGGTTTCATTCATCACATACCCCTTAATCTCTAAATAGAGACAAAATGGAGACTATTTTCCTCTTTCAGGAAAATTAGCCCATTCTTTAAGGCTAGGTACCAGAGCTCATTAGGAGCTACTTTGCCTTCAGATCTGAATAGTTAGAGCTAAAAGCAGAGAACAGGCTCTCTTGATACCTTGTAGTCAGAGTGTTTTTGCGTCCTCCCTCTCTCCAGGAAAAAAACCCAAACGAGTAAGAACAAAACCGTCTCACAAAACTAACAAGGTATGTTTTTCTTCAAAAACTGAATATTGTTTCCAAGATAATGAGAATAACTTGTAGGACTTGTTGAGGCAATACCATTGGATGAGATGATACCTGCTATTCTGCCATCTTGGAATTCATTAGAGTTGTTAATAAAAATAAGAAAATTGGAAATTTTGCAGCTTTTAAGCAAGGATCTTTTATAGGAGTATCATTCATATATAACTCATTATTTTACTGATGCTAAAGCAAATTAACTTATTTCAAACACAGCAGTGTAATTAACAATTGTTAAAGGTAAGTTGGAGCAGCAAACTATTCAAATGTGTAAAGCAAACGTTGTACCCTACCTGTGCTCCTAACTCTAGTATAAGCAGTACGATTAATCTGAATTTGCTACTTAATGAGATTCTAAAACACACATATACTTAAAAATTTTAGTCATAACTCACAGCTTATTTGGGCATTACTCCATATCCCAGCTCTGCCACTGATCTGGGACAGGACTTATGTTACTTAGCCTGTTGTTACATTTGTGTCCCATGTCTAAAAGTGGATGATACTACTCAGTCAGCCCACAGGGATGTTACATGACTGATATTGGTCAAAATTGCAAAGCTGTTTGTGGTTCTTGGCTTACTGTGTAGAACTGTGCACTGTGTGCAGTGCACTCAAGCCAAGTATTCCCACTATCCTACAGCAATTGGGGACAGATTTTTCACATGCCAGCTCTTTTACTTTGGGACAAATGGCTGCTGAGTCAAGTGGTGATGGGGCACATTCAGGACAAGGCAGACAAAATCCAAGCTGGAAAGCAAACAGTTACTCTAATATTGCAGAAAAACAAAACTAAATCTCCCAGTAAAATCAGAGTCTCTGTAAACAAGAGAGCAACATAACCCCTTCTTAGATGGGTCTTTGACAAGCTGTTTTATTGATACCTGATTCTGGCAGCTGGCAACTGCAGAATATTAATGAAGCATGGGTACAAGAGCAGTTTGAAAAGGTTGATTGTAACTAACTGAAGTCTACAGTGCATGATATCAAGGTACATTATTTGTCTGTAGCATTTGCTCTTAGTTTGTTTTGATCTTGTTGTTTGCTTGGTGCTTTTTTCCTTTTTTTTCTTTTCCACCTCATTTTCCTTCTTTTCCTTTCTCTTCCTTCCTTCCTCCCTCCTTCCCTCCCTTTCCCCTTCCCTCCCATTCTCGTTCTCTCTTTCATTCACTAGTTTTCATATGCCTAATTAAGTTCAAATATGCTGAAAACTACACAATGAAAATATTGAATATCAGATGTTTTAAAAGTGCCCTCTTGTCTCTCTCCTATTGTTTCTTAGTAGAAGCACGCAGGTCTTACTACAGTAAGCTATGTTCTTGTTCACTGCTTACGTAAATGGGATTTATACAGGGGAACTAGAAAGAGCTTAGGAGAAAATCCTTCTGCACAGTCTGACTCGGTATGTAAGGGCTGAGCAATCTCTGTGTATCTGACAGAGAGAAGGGAGATTGATGGCCTCGCTCAGGACACACTTCAGTCACTATTCCCCCGCTGCTTTTCTGGGCAGAGGGCAGGGAGCATTCCTCACCCACTGCTTGCCTATAAAGGCATAGGTATGAGCAGTGCTCGCTTGCTAGCTTTAAGCACATGATGGAATTCATATGACTGACTAAAAACAGTGGTGGTGACCCTCATTTACTCAAGTGCTGCTTTTTACTTTTTTTCTTTTGGTCTGGCACTATGTCCTTCACATTAACATCATCACACATGCTTGGTTTTATGATTTCTACCATATTTCTTTTTATTCTCCCCAGCTCATAATAAACTAAGAGTTCTGAAAAGGCATTTTGTTTGTCACTGCTTCATTCCTTCATTTTGTGCCTCTTCCTTTATTAACATTTTTATCCACTCATGTAAAATCCTGTTTTGATTTGGTTGGTGATGGATTTTGCACTTTTCTGAATACTACCTATACTACTCAAATCTTACTAGTTAGGCTTAGGTTAGAGCTAGGTATATTAATGGACTAGACTTCTTCAAGAAGGATTCAGTTTCAGGGATATTAAGTGCAGATTTTACAACAGAATATAGCTTTAGCTCCTGAGCAGGTATGGAATGTTTGAGATGCTGGATTTGATGTTTCTGACAAAATGAATACTTTTTTCCCTCTGGCTGCAAACATAATTTTTTTCCTGCTCACCTTTTATTAACCGGAGCTAAAATTAGCCAGGATGATCATAAAGGAATATCAGGGAAGCTATTATTAACTCTACTTTGTGAAATAAACAGGAGGTGTGAGATACAATGATCCAGGCTCTTCTTCGTGACAGCGTAATGCCCAGTGCAGGTTGGCAGGCAGGGCCATTTCAGTGGGCTTTGAAGCAGTTAGCCTCTAGGCTGAGGAACAGGAGCAGCCAATGCCCCTTTGCTTGACTCCTTAATGCCTTCTTAATTTACTGTGAAGCATCTGAAGGGAGGAAAGCACTGAACTGTCAGAGCCTGTTCTTATGCCCCTTAGGGCATAATGAACCAACCAAAGCATCGATTCATTAGTGACATTCAGGACCCTCCAACATTTTTCTGACTAATATGGTGGCTGTGATTTTTCAAAGTGGTTGTATATTATTTTTAGGAGAAGGAGTGCTTCCTTAATAAATTGATAAATCCTTTCCATTTTTGTGAAGAGCAATGTGTTGATGTTGTGTGCCATTACAAAAATTTGTAATAGCAATAGAAGTGTTGACATCTGAATAGTAAATATGAAAACAAATATGCTCAAGCCTTTGAAGTGTAGAAAACAATTGTTGAACTTTTTTTCATGAAATAACCAAAAGTTTTCTCAGATGAGCAGAACAACTGCTTTCTGGGATAGATAGCAGTCTTGTTGTTTACTGTCACTTAAAAACAGTTCTGCTTTTCATGCCAGTTTGAGGTTTGTGCTTTTTAATGCAATCGATCATTATTATGTGTGCTCTAAATTATAGTAGGCTTTCTGAGATACTCTTCCTTCTTGTGTCCTGATTAGCAAAAACAAACTAGTGTTTAACTGCTTTGCCGAAGTTAAGTCTTAGCAACCAGAATTGTTTCTACTTGTCCAGCTTTTCCTGGTGGCAGGCCTGGGTTTTCCTCTCTGATGTATGTTGGTGAACTAATATTAAGCTGTAACTAGGATAAGCAGAAACAGAGGTTCTTTCTGGACAAGCGCATAAAAAGATTTATATGTTCTGTGTACAGAGAAATAGATACCTATTGCTGTCAGCAGCAAATCTCAGTTATATGGTACAGAAGTCAAACTACCCGGGCTTTTTTTATCTTTCATAAAAGCCAGATGTTTTAGTCCTTGATTTAGCTTTCCCCAAAAGGTTTGCCAGCTACATCAGATTGTAGCTGATATCTACAGTCGCTTAAGTAAAGTGGAGAATCAGAAGTACACTGGGTTTCTATCACCTAGTGATAGGTAATCTTAAAAGCAACACTTTGCTTGTTTTGTGGCATATACTACATGGCATTTAGCCTGAAATACTCCAGGCACTATCCCAAGAGATTAATATAAGCTGACGCAGTTAGTTTTTCAGTTTTTGTTAAGGTAATCATATCACTCCCACTGCTAATGCAGTTTACTGCGAGAAATTGGAATATGCTGTAAGTGGCACAGAGGAAATCACGTAGAGACTTACTGATAATCATAAGCATAACAGCAACTTAAACACTGTTATCATCCACAGCTTTCGATACTGGTACAGCAGGAGACCAGTGAAGAATAATAAATTGTCTAAATGCCTGAGAAAGAAACAGAGAGGAAGGAGGAATTTGCAGTTCATACTGTCTGTGTAGGCTGGATTACACAGAAGAAAACACAGTGTACTCCAGGACTGTGTTTAATAATAAAGAGATTTGATAGTGGAAAAATCTCAGAATTAAAAAATGGATTATCACTGCTACATGTTTTCTAAACATATTTGCTAAAGGAAATGCAGAATGTAGAAAACTTAAGGTTTTAGATATGAAGATGACATTAATAGGGTGACATTTATTTCAGGCCTTATGAGTTTTATGTGGATTACCTATGATTTCTTGAGCTGCCTGAATGCATTGGCTACACGTCTCAGAACCTCTATAAGATATGGCTCTGTTGGCATCTCTATGGTCAATTCTAAGTTAGAGAATAGCTGTGGAAAGCTTGTGAGGTTTATTAGGGAAAGGTTTCCTGATGTCTTCTGCCATGTGGAAACAGCAAAATTAACTCCATCAAACTCCACTTTGATCCTGCAAATAATATCAACATAACTAATATGAAGATGAAAATCTTGAAAAACAGAAGTACAAAATGGAATTTTAATATTTTATATTTACTTATGGGTACACAGGGAATTTTAAATCTCTGCTTAGAACTTGCTGTTCAGTTGTTTGCAATTCGTTCCTTTCTGCTGTTGCTGATGATTTTGCTGTGGTACCAATAAATCTTGCTAACACAATGGCATTTAGTTATAATTTAATGTAACTTTTTTCCATTGTTTCCCATCCATACTGTAGATGGTAGAACTATGTAAATTAACCCACACAAACTTATCACTTTCCAATAAGTGGATAATTGCAAATGCAACTTTAGTGACTGAGATCAGTGATTTGTAACAGTTGCCACATGTTGAATAGGCTATTGGAAATATTCTTGCCAAAAGCCTTTTTGCAGAACAGGTTTTGCTTCTAAAAACAGGTACTTGCATTCTGTGATTCCATGAAAGCTGGAAATTGGTCTTTGCTCTGAGGACTCATTATAATCCCTGCAGATGATGATTGAATACTATAGTTTGATAAGGAAAAGAGGGAAAACTAACCCCCTGTTTCTTTTCTTTTTTTCCAGCCTAGTTGGCGAAGAGATAGAGACCAAAAAATGCCACCAGCAACAGGAGCGCCAGATTACCCGCCTCCTGATGGAGGCTGGGGATGGGTTGTGGTCTTTGGGGCTTTTATTTCCATTGGATTTTCCTATGCATTCCCCAAAGCCATCACGGTGTTCTTCAAAGAAATACAAGAAATCTTCCACACATCTTATAGTGAGATAGCTTGGATATCATCGATAATGTTGGCTGTCATGTATGCAGGAGGTAAGAGATTTGTGAAATTTGTAAATACCATTGTTTGTTTGGGGGTTTTTTGTATGCTCTTAAAGTGTTTTTTCCTCTTAGGGCCTTTTCTTTGATCCTCTACCTAACTCTATTTTGCAATTTTTTCCTAAATTCACAATTTCTGAGAGAATCATTTTTCCAACAAATCAATGCCCAAGTAACTTCATCTGGGTCTGGGGGTACATTTAATCAGTTTTCACTGCCTTAGTGAGATCTCTCAGTATATCTGATGATGGAGCTTAATCATAGAAATTTATTTTTATGGGGTTCATTATTCAGGCACAGGTATTCCTATGTAGTCAGGGATTTTACATCTTGTCCTTATTTGTCCTAAAATCCTACTTTCCACTTAGGCCAAGAGTGATGTGTTAAACAAGCCATCTCTATGACAGCTAAGATGCAGACAATCTTATTTTTGGGACTGAACATAAATTCGCTGATATCTTTTTTATTGTGAATAAGCAAATAAAGAACAAGACAGATTAAAAAGAATTTTAAAGTATAAAGCTATGTTTAAGAACTGTCAAACCTGCTTTGACAGGTTTTGTGTCTATCAGCCCCAAAGACTAACTTGTTAAATTCTGCTTGGTTTCTGCATTTTTTCAGAATTTTTTTCTTTTTTAAGTATTATTGAGAGCTGGCTGCTGCTTAGGGAAAACACTTATTCGGGCAGTCCAGAGGTCTGAATAACAGATTAATTCAGGCAATAGATCTGGCATTTCCCTTTCTTTTGATGTTATAAGGTAACCAACTGAAACATCTCAGACTATTTGCAATGATGGAGCAATTAAATGCATAGATTTATAAATGTGTGTCTATGTATAAATCTATATACATAGAAACTGAAAACATTGTCCCAATAGCATATTGAGATTGAAACTCTTTAATCACTGAAGAGCATACTCCAGTATGTTTCAGAACTGATATCTGTGTAACAGCAAAGTATTATCAGGTCCTACAAATGGTCTGTTGAAGGGTGCATGAAGCCTCATAGCATGGTAATTTTTATCACTGTTTTCAGCCTACCTAAGTTTTGACACATGAATGGCCCCAACTCATTTAGCAGTCAGGGAAGGGAGGAGCGTTCCTACAGAGAGGAATTCAGGCTACCTGAGTTGCTCTCTCTAAGTACCTCTTTTTCCCCTCTAACTATAATAGTGAAGCTGAAGCCAGCGTAGCATTAGCTTAAGCACCTCAGGTAAGTATTTTGCAGTTGATGGGATGGAAAAATGGATCTTTTCTCAAATGCTGGCAGTCANACATCTTGACAAGAGGAATCAATATCAACAAAAGCTTCCTGTTCAGATATTTTGATCTATTTTTATTCATATACTAGTAGAGAATCATAAGTTATTCATATACTAGTAGAGAAATATAAAGGATTTTATAGGACTGGCAACAATAGGCAAGTGATTCACCAGGTGAAGAAGTAACTCAGTACAAATAAGACTGAAGTAAGAGACCAGGTATGTCCCATCACATTCAGGTCCCCTTTAATGTATCTGTTTCTTAAGAGCACATCAGCACGTGCACTGTAGACTGTAACTTGTAGCTGTGGAGGCCCCTGAACAAGTGCTGAACCCATCTGGAACATGGGAAAAACAAGTGTTGAAAGGCTGGAGTTTTTTTCTTCTTTTGCTATGCTGTGACTTGCTGACCTGGGCTCTTTTAATCATGTGAAGCAGGTTTGCTTTACAGCGCAGGTGCTGTTTTGTTATGTTCTTTGAATAGCATTTAATTTATGCTGTTTCTGTCGGGTCGAAGTTCACCCAGGTTTTATTAACAGTACAGATGCAAATCTCAGGACATTTAGCTGGGGTCATTTTTATCTGTGAGTTTCAATGTGCACAACTTTTTATATAAAATACAAAGGATTTAGTACTCCTGCCTTTTTTTTTAATACTTCTTTTACTGTTCTGAGTACCAGCATACTAACTTCATCTCTACATCGACATTAAAAATTACAAAATTATTTGCTATTCATTCTGATAACACCTACCCCAGTCACTATGAAGATTATCAGCACAGGAACAGTAGGCAAAGTTGTTTGGACATCTAGTTACAGACTCGTGATTTTAAAATGCTGAGAATGACGACCCTGCCTGATATAAACACTCTTTGAAGCCATACCTTCTCTAGGACTACTTCCTAAAAAATAGGCCATTTAGACAATCACTGGCAGAATATGAAATAGCTATCAGGAAAAACATTTCTGAAGGAAGTCACTTCATTGTTTTTATTGTCTGAAAGTGGTTTGATTCTTCCTTCATATTTGATGTGCTGCAACGTGAAATACTTGTTCAGGCCATGAGTACAAGGTATATTGTTTACTGTGAAGTGTGATACGTACATCTGCAATGAACACTGTTCATCAAACTACTAATTAAGGTAACCTGAAAACATCTAAGATCTGCCATCCTCATTAGAGCTTAGCATTCAACCTATTAATCACCCCATTGGGGTCAGTGAATAAGTTAGAGTCTGTGCAGACACTTTTTGCTTTAGAGGCTGCAGCCTCTTGCAGTAATTAGCTGGCATCTGTGTTTCAGCAACAAAATGTTAACTTACCTTTCGATGCCTGGGAAAAAAAAAAAAGAAACCAATAAAAGGCATCCAGTAAGGAGCTAAAAGAATGTTAATTATGTTTATCACTTACTTCATGCTTAGAATAAATGGCATTAAATTATAGCAGACCATCTGGCAATCCATATGGTCTCCTGCAGTTCTGGTTAATTCCAGCAAATAGGTCAAGCACAGCATTCACCCTGTTAGGAAAGCACTAGGCAGAGGTGACAATTCTGATAGATCAAATTGATATGAAACTCCTTTTCCCTCTCAGTCTGGCACAATATGCACCTACATCCTGGTTTTTGTTGTGTTTTGAGGGGTTGGTTTGTTTGTTTTCTTAAAGCTCTCTCTTCCTCCTTCCCCCACCCCTCAAACCCATCTCCTGAATCTTTTTTAGAGTTTACTAAAAAGCCATCCCAAAAAGCAAGATGTGATATGATCAAGGTTACAAGCCTCAAGGTTGCACATCCTCTACTGTTCAGCCCGTGCTTGATAAAAGCATCCTCTGGAGAAGAGCAGTAGTTCAGTCTCCATGGTAACTCCTTCTTCTGCCTCTCTTGAGCAGAGACTGTCAATTGCATTAAATTAAGGGTGATGGTTTTGTGATGGATTCCTACACCCAAGGGACTGAGATTGAGACCACCAGACTTTTGTTACTGGAGGACAGAAGCTGGGATAAAATGGAATTAGTTATACTGACAGGAGAGGCTGTATTTCTGTATGTGTGCAAGCACATACGTTTATAAAATGCATGTCCACGTATGTATTCACATATATATGAACTATATATGTATCCATATACTTATAGAGCCATATTTCTGCTCTAACACATGCAAACATCAAGGAACTAAAGAAAAAGATAAACACATTTGACCTCAAATTTTCTTAGTTCATTCTTCTCTTTTTCAAAACTTTACCTCTCACTTTGTGCAGCATTAACAGCCAAAGGTGATTAGGGAGCCCCTTATCAGAGCTCTATCTGTTTCCAGTAAAATGTTTTCATTGTTTTCAGTGTGGATTTGATGGGAGCCATAGTGGCAGCTATGAAAACCATGTGACAAGTCTGGTGATTTCAGACAGAGCTGACCTTGAGTTTTAGATTTCCTCAGGGAAAAAGCAGTTTGTTTACTCACTAGGCTTTAACTCTTTTTCTGTCATTTTTTCAAGGACAATTTCCAAGGACAACTCCCAAGTTTGGGGGTTTTGTTTCTTTTGTTTGGTTGTGGTTTTTTCCCCAAAACGAACTTTCTGGGTACGACACTGGGTTAAGATCAGCTTGAGAGCTGATAAATTCTTCAAGCCATACTCAGCTGTGAAATGTGGGACAGTTTTGCTGGTCTAAAGTTCAGAAAACAAAAAAGATTCATTTAAATTCTGGATGATATTTCTAAGTAAATAATTTAAAAAGCAGCTTTAGACCCCTTTTGAAGAAAGATGCTAAGTGTATGTAGTAGGCATTACAATTTTTCAAAACACATTTATAATTAAAAATTGAATCATTTATTCTCTTTTTCTTTCTTCTGTATTGCTTAAGTTACTCAAGTTTGAAGTTAAGTATTTCCAAGTAGTAGCAAACCCTTAAAGGATTTTTTCATGTGACAGCACGAAAGCAACCTATAGACAAGTCCTCATTTTGACTTTGTCAAATGTTAATTTGGAAAATAACATATCATATGGTATGTTCAAAATATTTGTGATTTTATCTCAGTGGGTGTTTTGGTGATATTGCTGCGAAGATGAAATGGTGCGCACAGTGGAGATGACAGTTGTGAAATCCATGTAACACAAACAACAGATGGTTATGGATTTTTACTTTTGGACAGGACCTGGTTTCCTACACTTTTCTTCCTCCCTGGTAACGTTTTCTAATTTTGGTTTTACAAATACTGGCAAGAGGAATTCAGTGGCCATGGATAAGGAGATTGAGAAGCTTTCTTGAATCAACTTATCTCCTTTGTTGTCAGGCAAATGTTTTTCCCCATCAGAATATGCAAAGTGTTGAATTTTAATAACCTCCTTTAGAGTGTCCTTGAAAGCAGAACTTACCAACTTTCTGAATGCCTCATGGGTATAAGGGAATACTTCACATTTAGTCTAAAATATATGTAAAACATTGATGTCAAGTTAATTTCAGACTCACAGATAAAGAAAAAGGAGTCATAATGAGGTTTCACAAGAATAGAGCATTTTGAAACTTATTAGCAAATGGAGATGTACCAAGACTAACAAAAATATTATAAATTTATATTAGTTCAGTTTTTAAAAAATAAGATCTGAATGCTAAAGCCTCTGAAGGGTAATACAGACAGGTCTTATATTTCTTGAAAGGCTTTGAGTTTCAGTAAAACTGGACCTTGTAGGGCAGTGTTCTGCAGTAGCAATGGCTGTTTTAAACAGATGCCTTCCTGGATGTTTAGAAAACACTCTCTAAAATGATCAGGGTAAGAAAAAGGAAAAAAAAAAGAAAAAGATCTGTTGTAGATGGTTTTAAACATTTTTTTCAAGCAGATTTGTTATCCTACGTACAGACACAAGCTGTTTTTTCAGTCTACGACTTGTTACATTTGACTGAACAGATAAGATCTAATTGCTAAATATCCAGTGCCTTTTGGGGATCCAATTTTGTCAAGTTTTCATGAAACACAGGTTTTGCTGGAATCTACTGAGACATACTCAGGAAGCCAGTCTCAAAGTTAAAGACATGTTTACACTGAGAGAAATAAGGGGTTTTTTGTCTTTCATTGTATGCTTATGTTAATTTTGAGTAATTGTCAGAAAGATGTTATATGACATAGAGTTCCCACTGTGCTTCTACCAACCTCTTTTGGTATTCCAACCATAGGTTATTAGTAATGGTTTGATGCATATAATGACTTGGGGGACGTGGTTTAGTGGTGAACACAGTGGTGCTTAGTTAGTGGTTGTATTCGATGATCTTAGAGGTCTTTTCCAACCTTAACGATTCTATGATTCTATGATTCTATAGAAATATTTAATTAACTTGAGCTCTTTACTAAAACAGGTCTCATTTACAACAAGTAGGCAATGTGGATTACATAATAAACAATAATTAATCACTCTTTTCCTTTGTAAGGCTTTGTATTTGTCTTGATCTTAATTTGGTTTTATAGCCAGGAATTTCTGTAAGTAACCAATTTTGACAGATTTTTTTATTTGCAAAAATTATTCTTCTTTATCGCACTCTGAGTTTCAAGTAATAGGTCAAAGTCTAACAATAATAAATAGTGTGCATCTAAGGGGCTGAAACTTTCGGTTTGTTTAAGAAAGGTATCAAGGGACAAACTTACGCCTTTGATATGTTCATTGGGCTTGTAAAACTTAGACGAAAGAATGCTTATTTTGTGTGTACTACTAATGTTGGATGAGTTCCCATATAGTTTTCCACTGGATCATACAATGATTGTGTTCATAATGTGTGTCGGGCAATTCAAAGGTAATGAAACAATAGTGCAGTGCAACTGGGAATCATGAGATATTTAAGTAGATACCAGAGAAGAACTGTGGGGAAGGAAAAGTCTGTGTATACCATTGTAGTCACCCAGCACTTCAAATGAAATAATAAACCCAGCATTTTACAAAGAACTTATTATAGAATTTCAGTGGTCCATTGTTTTGGAATGTCTAAGAACTATTCCCTTGTTTATTTTGAAGGGTATATTCAAGGGAAACAAAGCTGTACTGATATGTTTAGAAGGTATTCTAAGCCAGTATCAAATGGCAACAGCTGAGACTTACTGTGATTCATAAAGATACGTAGTTCTGTAGTCATTAACAGAGGTAAGTGGGACAGGGACTTAGTGACAGGTTTATGCTGATGGCAGAGGAACAACAGAAATCAAAGAATTAGGTGGCTTTAGAAAGTCTTTTATGATTATGTTAAACATTCTTTTAACTGATTAACTGATTTTGAAGATTTTTACAGAGATCAAATGACATGTATTTCAATGTATATACCATATGAAGAGTTTTTGAAGAGTCAGAACCTTTTCATCTAAGAGTGTAATTCTGTTAAGATTCTGCATTGTCAAAGAGCACAGACAAATGCGGCTTTACTAGCTAATATATGTTTTGGTGGTGCATACAAGCAAAAGAAAAACTTAACTTTCTTTTCCACAAATTTTGGTATGTGTTTTTTTCATTGTCAAGAAACAGTTAAGTATTTTCACTGCAGTTCTACCTGGTTTTTGTTTGGGTGAATATCTACTATGACTAGACATCCAAATGAAAGAATGTGATTAAAACAGGAGATTGTACTGTGAAATAAGACATTGATTTCCTCATACAGTTCAAACACTTCTTGTAACACGTTCCCACCGATGACAGGAACTTGTGCCCTGTTTGCTTTTCTATGTGTAATGCTTTGAAACAGTTGCCATTAAGTGCTTTAACTTTTAGAAAACTTTGAAGGAATTAGTGGTATTACTACAGCTTTTTAGCAATAGTAGCTGGAGATTATATGAAGAGGATTTATGTGTTTAGTCTTCCTCAGCATAAGCACCTACATCTGATTCAGTTGTCTAGACATCTTCTGTTGTCAGTCAGTAAAAATGGGAATTTCTAATTCATCCCTTCCTAAGTTAAATGTCCAAAACAGATCAAATGAATCATGTTTGAAAGACTTCTCTGTCTTTCGAGTGCTAAAGGAATCCAGAGGAAAAGTTCTAATGTCCATTTTGCACACATCTGAGATGATGACACCTTACATGATTGTTGCCCTATACTAATACATTATATTTTGCTACCTAGAGACCTTAAAATATAAGAATGTTCTTGTTAGAGACATGCACCCATGGTTAGTGATTTTCAGCTTGTTATGTCTTTAAACTTCTTCTTGCATGTTGCATGGGTTATAATTCTCCCATGTTTCAGTGACACTGACTCAGTTGTGCTACTTTTAATACTATTAAAAATATTTGGTTATTTTAAGATTACTTTTTAGCTAGTAAATCTTCTCTCATCTTGAAATGACTTTCCTCATACTCACAATTCCTTTTCTTCTTTCACCAGCTAAGAAAAAAACACAACTGGGAGAATAACTGGTTTGTCTAATAGCTGGCCAGGTTTACATTCATTTGTAACTGATTTTAAGCTGATAGAAATCTATGGATCTGTTGTATTTTCTTCTATTCTGTCAATGATTTGAAAGTTGAATATAGTTCCATCTCTTTTATAATAAGATCCCCAAATACTTCTCTATCAGTACAAGCTTGCAGCACCAATTTTGTCATGATACAAACCTTACTCACTGCTCTCCTATGGAGGAATCCTTTCCTTTTCCTGGAACAGAACTTACTTGACTGAAATTTTTAGTTCTTTTGAAAGGATGAGCTTTTCTGTCCTACACATGTTGCTTCCAGATTTACAGGACTTCTGCAACGGCTTTCCAGATAGGACTGGGACAAGAGAAGGCAGCAGCTGTCCTATTTGGCCTTTCTTAGAAGGAGGAGTAATCTTAGGTCCTTGGAAGAAAAATTTCACTCAGAAAAGCTTCCAGAGGAGTTCTTTTCTAAATTGCTTGAATTATTGTCATATACTCAAATGGCAGAATTAATCCCCCCTTATTGTGGCATTTCTAAGCTTTAAGTGTGTTTAATTAAATTGCTGAATATGCTGTTAGTTGCCTCATCAGAATAGTTGTAATTTCCAGAACAGCAAGTAAATAAAGTGCAAGTGGTTTTACTTCTGGACTGTCTTTTCAGGAACTATTCAGTCCATAAGAAACCAAAACTCCATATCTGTTACCATGAAACATTTAATTAAGGAACTTAAGGTTTTAAAACAGGAGAGAATGAACATTTTCACTGATGATGTTATGCTCTTATCAGAGACTTGTAAAATAACTGCCTGGGACTGCATTCCAAGTATGGGCACTGGTGCTAATCCTGCAATAAATGCTTAATTTTGAATACCTTAGTGATCTTATAAGGTTTAAAATTAAATTAAAATTTTTCCCTTACCTAAAGTCAACATATAAACATTTATATATTTATGCAAATATGTTTATTCTTAGGTGTTTGTAACGTCAAGATCTCTTGACAGTGTACTTTCAATGACTTAAGTGCTCCCAGAGGCACTCATTAAAATCTCGCTTTTATTTATATTCACCTTAAAAAGACATGATCCATAAATGATTCATGTATTTTTCCCAAAATATAAAAAAAAATCGGATACGAGCTTTGAAGATTTACAACAGTTAAGCAAAACTAATGGTATTCAATTTACTGAAGTACTCATTTGATTAAACTTTTGACTTCTTTGTTAGTAAGCTTATCTCTGCTTCATAAACAGAAAATAAAAATCTAAGGACACGGTACAATTTGACCTTAAATATGAGTTCCCTAACTTCAATTTTAATTTATTGGATTCCATGGAGTCTCAGTGCCCCAAAGTGCACTGAGGAGTGGAGAATCAGGCACTGTGACTGTAAGGATTGTTCTGATTTTTCATTGAAGCAGCAGACTCTGTAATGAAACACTTTCAGGTGTGACCTGAAATTGTATGATTCTCACATGAGAAGAGAATATAATCAATATTAGAGGTGGTTGTAAGAGGCTTGTGGCTCCTTACATGAATAATCACATTGGCTTAACACGTTTTTATTGTCATAGAAAGGTATAGCAAATCTAAAAAAAGACACAACAAAACCAAACCAGAAACCACTGTCTTCTGTGGACTAGACTTGCAGAAGGACTACACCTCCTAGAATGTGATGTGGCAATTCATCTCAGAATAAGGTTCAGCGTGTGTTAGGTGACTGCATTTACAATAATGAACAACACAGTCCAGCAAAATACTATAGTAAGAAACTGTAGAGCTGCAATTTTTCCAGGATGCTTTGGTTACGAAATGCAATATGGTACCTAATAGCCTTAAACAAAATGTTTGTAAATATTTGGGAAAGCTAAGAGGAAGAATTAGTTTATGGTAATGCCACATAGTTATATTTCTAATTTGTTTATTTGTATGGCAGAAGATGTTTGAGATATTCCAGAGTGGTTTTTTTGAAGAGTTTTAATTTAACTGAAAATTCTGAGACTTGAAATTTTTATTTCAGCTTGGGAATAAAACCCACAAAAGTGGTTCATGCAATGCTAGTTCTAATGTTCTGTATTGTTCCTTAAAAATCAAATAGCATGTCACATAATACATATGGGAGTAGTTCTCTTGTCTTTCACACAGCACCATAGTTTATACCTGTGCAAAAAGTGTGCAAGGTAACATTTGCCATTGTGATTTAGAAGCACTTTATATTTACTTACTCAAATGTAAACAGTAGCCTGAGAGCAAAGCACTTGACCCTATGCTCAGAGAAACAGAGCTGATGTGGCAAATGGAATTAAGACAAGAACAAATTTGTATCATGGAATTTCTTCCAGACTATTTCACTTGATGTTACAAAAAATTTACCTGACAAGGTATTCAGATATACATATTGCCTAGATCAGTCAAAGTTCTAACCAATTGCTTTCCAGTAAGATGTATTATCACTTACTAAAGAAACATAGGTCTTCCTGTAGGAAGAAAGTAATCCTTTCCTCAGTAAACCTAAGTAATATTCTCCTCACAGGCACAGATTTTAAATCCTTGCAGAAGCAGGTATGTTTCACTGGATTATTTTAATATGTTCTTGCTGAAGAATGTCAACGTAATTCTTCAGATGAAAGGTGGCTTTAGGAATGCATGATATTTAGGCACAATCTGTAATACAAATAATGAGAAGCCTATATTTTAATGGGCACTAATTTATTATTGTGAATTTATGATGCATCACAATCATTAGAAGGAACCTGCTTGACATTACTAGGTGGAGATTAAGGTTTTTGCCAGTGGCAGAAACACCACGAAGGTAAACCTGCTTTTTAACACAACAGGTAAAAACCCCCACCTTGTTCAAAAACCACACAAATACTATCTTCAAGCAAAAAGATGGAACTAGGTTACCAAGCCACTTCATGTTGCTTTTTGCAGGAGAGCTCAAATATTCCTTGTTCATGCAAGCAGACCTGATCTAGACTTCCTACACCCCTACATTTTCAGAAGATCTTGTCTACGGAGGTGTATCCTCTGCTGGTGCAAGGGAGAGGACTGTGTAGAGAACAGGATAAACATTGTTTCCTCTCTAGTCCAGGCGAAACACAAAGGCCATAAAGACCTTTTCCCAAATCCTTCATAATATATTTCTTTTCCACTGCTTAAGTCCCAGGCTTCTTATACTAATTTTTCATGACTCTTTCACTCCTCACTGGGTCATAATTTATGATAATTTTTGTTGAGTCCACAGAATAAATGCCATGTGACTCTACATAGAGAATATCTGAAAATGTGAAAGACTTGTCAAGTAAAGCTCTTTCTATTGTAGATGGAAATCTAAAAATGACAGTTCAATGGCAAATTCAACTCTGATGACAAAAAAGTATGTGAGTTGGATATGGGAACAGGCAAAGATAAACTGGCATCTACTCTGATATATAGATTAAAAAAGGGTACCTGATTTCTCTTTCAATTTGATTGGATAGAGTTATTCAGAGACATGAATTTTGCTGTATAAGGCTAGGGAGAAGCAAGGAAAATATAATGAGGAGAGAAGAGATTAGAGATCGCTCTTAAATTATTGATTAATCAGTAAATATTTTCCTGAATATTATTGTTTTTAAAAAGCAGTTAAATGTGGGTTGTCTTAAGTAAGTTGGAAAGTCATAGACTCAGAGTCATAGAGCGGTTTGGGTTAGAAGGGACCTTAAAGGTCATTCTTTTAGTTCCAACACCCTGAGAGAGGAAGGGACACCTTCCACTACACCAGGTTGCTCAAAGCCCCTAACCTGGCCTTGAACACTTCTGGGGATGGGGCATCTGTTTCTCTGGGCAACCTGTGCCAGTGTCTCACCATCTTCACAGGGAAGATTTTCTTCCTAATATCTAATCTAAACCTACTCTCTTTCAGTGTGAAACCATTAGCCCTTGTTGTACAACTACATGCCCTTGTAAAAAGTCTGTTTCCATCTTTCATGTAGGCTCCCTTCAGGTACTGAAAGGTCACCCTGGAGCCTTCTCTTCTCCAGGCTGAAAAATGCCAACTCTCTCAGCCTTTCCTGATAGAGAAAAAGTTCCATCCCTCTAATCATCTTCATGGCCCTGATGTTATACTCTGAACTTGTGAGACACTTTCAGAATTTGTACATTTTCACGAAGTTGTCCCCAAAGTTTCCGCTTCTTTAAGGGTGTAACAAAGGCTACTGCTTTAGGCACAGTTACAATAAAAAAATGCAGTGAAAAATGGAAAGTGTAACGTAAGTCTTGTTACTATTTTTGATCAAGAGTATAATATTTTGATAATTTTGGGCTGTTCACTATTCTAGTTTTGACATTTTCTTCATGTTTCTAGCCATTTAACAGTTTATATTGCTTTTAGTCTTTTTGACCTAGAAGACAATGTTACTTTACATATTGTTCTATAATTTAACAGATTTTTCTCAATATAAATACATCCTATTTTTTAACTTATCTGAAAACAGGAAAAAAGCCCACAAATGAACTTCCACAAAGATTCTCAGTTATAGTTGAAAACTAAATGTAGTTTGGAAAATGCTGGGAAAAGGCAAATTCTGTGTCTGGTATTATCCCATTAATATACTACCAGTGTCTGCATTTATCCTCTAAATAGGTGCTAAAAACTAATGAGAATGCTTAGTTCCCATTTTATGTGATATTCTTTGAAACATAAATAAATTCCCTTCACCCTTCTGGTTCCTTTACCCTTTTTCTTCTCCTTGCTCCTTCCTCTTCCCCTTTCCCTCTTTCTTCCCATTCCCTCAGCATTTATTATATTGTTAAAAAGAACCGTGTCTTGTTGATACCACCTAAGGAGTCTTTCCGCTGTGCTTTTTGCAACTGGACTTGTCTATCTCACATTGACCTTTGTAGCCAACAGCGCGCTTGTAGCAAATGTGGGTAGAGCCCTTCCCAAATCTTCATTCGCGAAGCCTAGACATGATGATTAAATATTAATATTATTAAATATTTACCTTCCACAGTTCTTTATAAATGATCTAATTTTGGGGTTGTAAGGGAATTTGGGAAATTCCCACACTTAAGCTTCTAAATCTTAGAAAGATTTAGCCATATGTGAAAACCACCATATGTATTTGATTGGATAGTACAAATATAAAATTATAATTAAAATTATAAAATAATGTTTTATCATTTTTTCTATAAAATAGAGTTTAAGCTTAATGATACTAATGTGTTAAATGCATTCAGAAATAATCTTGTTATTGACAATGACCTAAATATGATGACTTCTCAGGATGCTTCCAAGTTATGAATTCATCTAGATTTATACTTCTCATCACATATATTCTAAATATGTAGATGAGATTTAATGATCCACTCACGATCCATAATTCACAGTAAGTGGTCCGTGAAAACATCGTGGGTAGTAGACTGAGTATTTTCAACTTGAAGTTTAATTATACAGTGCAAAATTGAGACCAGAAAGGAATATGATAAAGGAGCAACTGGGAAGAAGCAAGTATCTTGTGCTTTCTCTGAAATTACATATTACTGCCTGTAACAATATATAAGGAATAATTTCTAAGCTGAGTTAGTTATAATATTATTCTGGAAGAAAACAAATACACTGTAGGATGATGTGCAGGATGAAAATGGGATATTGTATGAACATTAATGTGATGGGCAATTTGTAGAAGACAGAGAAATCCAAATGACAGTACTAATCTTAACTGAAATTGGCTGAATTTTTCACAGCGAATGCATTATCTAAAAAATGTACTGATTTGAGTTGCAGAGAATATACCCAACATTCATAAGAACTGCTAAATAGACTGAGCAAGGTCTTCTGAAGTATTTTCTGTGACTTTTTTGCTCTCTACAACTCTGCTAGGATTTCAAATGACAAAGTATTATTCTGCTTCCAGGAAAAGTATCTAGAGATAATTTTAAGTAGGGGTATACAAATAGTGAATGAGAATAGGGAATAATAAATAGGAAGTGGTGAGTAATGAACATTTATGAATATTGTGTTCACATATGTATACACGGATTTTCAGAAAAGACAGTCATTCCTCAAAGAGAAAGAAATTTAAAAGGAAAACCTTTGTAACTATCTAATAACATAGTCAAGGAAAATGTCTATGAAGAATTAAAAAAAAAACTGTTTGGGTTTTTTTTTGTAGGGTTTTTTTGGAGGGGGTTATTTTGCCCTTTTTTTGTTTGGTTGGGGTTTTTTTGGTTTTGTTTTTTTTTTTAGTTCCCAACAATTATCTCTGAGATTAACAACATATCCCTTATTTTCAAGTTGCTATAATGGTAATTGTGACAGTAGATACTGTAATCTCTCTTTCTTTTCAGTTTTATGATCTGCAGAAAATTGTGTCCCCTTTGTAAGAGCAGAATATACAGAATGTATTTAGCAGTCTAGTTCATACGTATTTAGCAATGTAAAGACAAATTTGATAGCCAAAAATTGTAATCTGCTTTGGCAAGGCACAAAGTTCTAAACACTAAGTGTTCAGTTACAAATTTTCAAGTTCCTCGGAACTGAAGGTTTCAGGTGAAAAATACTTACAAATGGGATAAGTACCTTCTATTATCCCAGAAAAAAAAAAAACCTCATTTTTGTCATTAGGAGTCCAACAACCAAACAAGGAAAAGTGTTGGGTTTTTTTTTATTTTTATGGACGTGTTTGTGTGAATATGTAGCCTCCATGTCTGGGTAAAGCAGTTTTTTAGTAAGATTATTTTTGAGACAGAAAAACTATTAGATAGAAATATTGGATAGCTATGAGTGAACCTCAGGTTTCTGATTAGTACTAATTTCTCTTTGTTCCCTGAAAGTAGACATACTAGGATTTATTTTAATATTTTCAGAAATGTGATGCTTCTTTTAATACATGTGCTAAAACACAGATATTACCAAATTGAACTAAACCTTTCCCTTGCAACCATTCACAGAGAAAGAAGGAGCAGCCACTGATGAATGGATAACGCTTCAAAGATGAGACCTGTGAAAGAAAATCACTACACATTTTCATGAGAAATTTGAGTTATGCCTCATTAAATTCCTGCTGAATCCCTGAAAGGGATGCAAATTTAATTTATTATTAATACCTTGTATATTCTATACTGCTATAGGTAATTACATTTATTAATATTTATATATTAGTATTATTATCTTTACTGTATTTCTAGGGGAGAAAAGTCAGGAAGTCCTTGTTTGGTCTTCCATTTGAAGAAGTAACTTTTAATGGCGCAGGTTGTGAATTCCACAGTAATATTATTTAAGTGAAATCTCCAGCACATTTTTTGAGGTTTTCGATTCCTGCAAGCCTGTGAAGTCCTGAGGAGTTAATTGCTGTTAAATACTAAGCTTTAAAATTAATTGGTTTTTATTCTGGAGAAAAATTTTATTCATTCTTCCCAGCACTTCATATTTGCTACTGAATTTTCTAATGTTTATATTGATACACTGCATGCTCAAGTTACAAACTGATTGCTTTGGTTTTCTGTGAAGAAAAGAACATTTTTTTGAGAAGATAATTTGCAATGAAATATCATGTGCTGATGCTATTTTCATCTATCCCAATTACAGAGGCTTGCAGATCTTTTTTTGAAAAATATGTGCCTGGTGTTACAATATATCTGTATACAACTCTCTTATAGGTGCTTTAGTTCCATCTCATCACTAGCTTGTTCCCTCCTTTCTTCTTTCTTGTTTGTCACCTTTTTCTAGATTGAAAGACTACTTTTTGCAAATATCTATGCACAGGCATCACTTTACTCGGTAATACTGAAGGTAACAGGAAAACGAATAAAAGGAGAGTTAAAAACTGCTGAAATATTTTGCTGCATCTGATTCCCATTCACAGCTTTTTTAGTCGGTGATCATATATGCTTCTGAAATCTGCTGATTGTTCAGCAGCTCATAGAATTAGACAAATTTCCTATTAAATATGATGAAGTTTGATATTGCTCATTTCAAAAGAAAGGTCGTAATTTCTCTTAAAGTCTTCTGCGTTGTGATCAAGTGTTTTAGCCTTTCATGAAAAAAATTCTGCAGCAGAGCATGCAAAACATAATTAATACAAAGCATTGATACGTATCCATGAAAATAATAATCAGCTTGGCTACTCCTTGATTAAAAACTGGGCATCTTTCCAACTTTTTAAAATTCATAGATATAGAGTAATTTGCTAACTTGAAGATGTTTTCTAAATTACATGGCCCATAATTCCATACACATTCGCACCCTAGCAAACAAGGAAAAAAACCTGTAAGCTAAACAACAGCTTTAATCAAAATACATACTACCTTTGGTTCATGTCTCTGATGTATCACTGGAAAACAAACATAAAATACCAAGGCAGATCAGAGATCTGTAGTTCCTCCATAAAAGCAATACATTTAGAGCAAGTTCCAGCACCACTGGTTGCTCATTTTGTTTCTTCTGAACATTTCAGGAAAAAGACAGCTTATATCTGCAGTCAGACATATGTTTTTCTGACTTAAACACGTCAGTTCAAAATTATCAAAGGTAACTTTTTTGGGAGGAGGAACCATGAAGAATTACTATGTTTCATATAAACATTCTAAGGACTAGCTGAAGGTCAAATTAATCTTCATTAGAGATCAAGGATAAAAACTTGATAGACTTCAAGGCTCCTTCAGGACACAAGTGAGAATGTGAGCATTCAGGGTAATGACACTGAGGAAATGTAGTTAAGAAGTGGTGAGCAAAGTGTGATGGATGGTTGAATGACTAACTGCGTCCTCCCTGGCAGGTTGTACTTTCAGCTGCTGAGCTATCCTAACTCATAGTCTAGCAACCCATTTCTGTTTGGTGGTATTTATTGCAAGAGCATTTTTTTTCTCTTTGCTTTCTGTCAAGGTTATTATATTATCCAGGTTTATGGAATCAGAGCAACTAGTTGTAAATGTTATATGAAATGGAAAAAAAAAATTCTGCCAAATGCACAGAGGAACTACAAAGAAAGCTTTCCAACAATTGTTGAACTATGTTACTTTCATTGATGTTACACAAACACATAGGATATGTCAGAAATGCAAGTTACCATTCCCAGAAACATGATAAATAATCTAACATAAAAATAGGTCCATGACATTTCAAAATTTTCAAATTTATTGATATTATTTTTATATTTTTTTCTGTCTGCCTTCTCTAAAGCCTGCCCAAGAGTACTGAAAGAATTTAGCCAAAGGTTTTTGAACTAGAGATAAGACTGTCATGGAATGCTTAGTAATTTGACTTAGTCCTGCTTGAGCAAAACAGCATATTTTGAAGGTTTTTTCCAGCTTAATGAACAGGTTTTAAACATGTTCAAAATCAATTTTGAGTTGCCTTTCCTCTGAATGCCAGAGATAGCAGTCCAATAGCAGTACTAAGTATTTGCTTAAAGCCGTTGCAGTTGAATGAGTTTTTGCAAGTGGACTTTATATTTTGTAAATAAAAAATAAGAAAAAAAGAAAAAAAAGGGAAAGAGAAAAAGAAAGAGAAAGTTGAACTGATCTTAGTAAATAGTTGATACTAATATTAATTCTTGGAGCACCTTGGGTTTTTCCAGGCTTGTAGGAAACAGAAATAAAAAATAGAACTGAGATGGAAAGATATCTGCATTGACTTTGCAAAGCAGATGTCTGAAAATGTGTTTAAATCACTTGACTTGACAGGATGGAATCTACAATGTAGCATTAGTGCGATTTGAAATAGTATATTGCATTTATTTTCAACTTCTTTCAGCTACTCCATTTAAATAAATGTCATATTGTTCAGACTGAGTCATGTTGCTTTGGCTCGATGACACTGTGAACACTGTAATGACATTGTCAATATATATTTAAAAAATTAGCGTTTTATCATGAAAGTTCGTCTCTAGTTCTATACTAAAATTAATGCAGGTGTAAAAATAAAAACCATAAATGCACTGGCAATATGCGAAACAAATTACAGAATGATCTTTAATTATGTCACTGCATTGCAGCAATGAGAAATCATACTAGGGCAAATGGAACAGATCCTCTTGGAAGCTGTTCTAAGGTACATGAAGGACAGGGAGGTTATTTGAGAAAGCCAGCATGGCTTTGCCAAGGGCAAGGCCTGCCTGACTAATCTGTTGGCCTTCTATTATGGAGTGACCATATGAGTGGACAAGGGAAGGGTTACAGATGTAGTTTATCTGGACTTCTGTAAAGCCTTTGACTTGGTACCCTACAACATCCTTCTCTCTAAATTGGAGAGAGATGGACTTGATGACTGGACTGTTAGATGGATAAGAAAGTGGTTGGACAGTCACATCCAGAGGGTAGTGGTCAATGGCTCAGAGTCATGATGGGCTAGGTGATGTTTAAGGTCCCTTCCAACCTGTGCCATTCTATGATTCTATGATTGTTTGATCTAGTTCCAACCCCACTGCCTTAGACAGGGACACCTCCCACTAGACCAGGTTGCTCAAAGCCCCATCCAGCCTGGCCTTGAACACTCACAGGATGGGGCATCCACAGCTTCTCTGGGCAACTCTTTCCAGTGCCTCACCACCCTCACAAGGACGATTTTCTTCCTGGTATCTAATCTAAACCTGCTGTCTCTCAGTTTGAAGCCATTCCCCCTTGTCCTATCGCTACAGGCCCTTGCAAAAACTTTTTCCCCATCTTTCTTGTAGGCTCCTTCCAGGTACTGTAAGGCCATAATTAGGTCATCCCAAAGCCTTCTCTTTTCTAGGCCAAACAATCTCAATTCTCTTAGCCTTTCCTCATAGCAGAGGTGCTCCATCCTTCTAATCATCTTGAGGTCCCTTCCAACCTAGGAAATTCAATGATTCTGCAAAGTAAATTAAACACTAAAACGTAGATTATATACTTCTAAAGAAACTTTCATTGCTACAATGAATATATGTATAAATTAGATCCAAAGATGACCTCATTATGGATGTAAAAGACAGTGATGACAGTTTGATACTGCTTGTGGATACAAGCAGTATCCACAATTGCTGCTATTATAACAATTCTGACTAGTTATTATACATTTTTTCATCCCTAAGAGAAAGTATTGACTATTTATGGGAGAACTGTCTAAAGTATTTTTTTTTTCATTTTGGTAAGAAAAACATTGATGAAAAAGAAAAGGCAGCAAGAATTCAAGTGTCCTAGATTCTATTATAGTTGCTGTCTTATTCCTTCTCACAGCCTGGTCATTTGCCTGAAAGGGAAAGATATAAAACAAAAATACAGCTGGGAGAGTGTTAGCATATTATGATAATGGTCTTAAATTTGGTTTACAGAGTGTATAATCTTTTGTGGCTGATGGTTTGTAGGTGTTAAGGGAGAGATCAGAATAAATATTCTTGTGGGTCTCCTGACTTAACATCTGTTACTTCAGGCTTTGGGAAAGTAGATTCCAAGATCCAGCAGTGCTTCAGTACATTAATATGCATTAATGTATAGCAAGATTTTGGCAGTGTTAGAGTATATAAACAGCTTAATCTTCCTTTAGCTAAGAAGAAAAAATAGGCGAGAAATATAGACCCATGCTGGCATGCGAGTATTGTTTAAATAATTGTAGAAGATATTACATGTGAAATGAAATTTGTACATGGCTATAAAACATATAATGGCAAGCAAACAGCTGGAATTTATGTAGATTCATCTATGTAAAGGTATGAATATGCAGTGTTTTATAAGACTCCAAAACCAAGTGTATGTACAGATGTCAGAAGAAAATTTTCAACCTACTTATCAGATTGAAAGGGTTCCTAGATAATTTAGGGAGCTTAAACTAACTTTATGGCTTATGAAACAATTAATATTCCCCATGTGCACAAATTTTAAATCAAAATACTGGAATACACATAAAGAAAACTTCAAATTAAGTGGAGCTGTGGTGGTAAATACACATCACTAACTTAAGGAAAACATCTCAAAGAGAGTATTATGTTTAAAGGAATTTTCAATTCATCATACAGTCCAGATTTAGGTCATTTGGTAGTACAGAGTCAGACTGCTTTGCCTTTCCTCTTGTGGCTTCATCCACTGCCTACCTAAATTAATAAATCCATATTTGAACAGCTATCAGGTCTTGTAGGTGAAGCTAACATTGCCTGCCTTGATCTGAAGATCTGTAACTGGCCTGGTGGTCCTGGCCTAACTGCCACAGTGAAGATAGGCAGAGATGCAGTTTTCTTGTTCCTGATAAGGAACTGTCTGCACAATGATTTCCCTTAAAGGAGAGGGGAACTTAACATTTCTAGACAACCCTCAGAAAATGCAACCAACCAAACACTAAAAACAAATTTCTTCCCTAAACCCCTAAACAAACAAGACTGCCTCATTTTCCTGCAAGTCAGGAGAAAAAAGGAAGGGTTGATGGAACTGTATTAAAATATATTAATGTTATAGTCAGTGCTCCCTTGGAGTGAATATTAGAGAAGAGCTTTGATTATGGTTTGAAAACTTTTGTCAGTGCATGCTGTCCTTTTGATTCATAATTTTATTTAAAATGCTAAAAATATAGCAATAGTGTACAACAACCTTTTCTAATGTCATTCTTCTCTTTTCAACACTTGATATCTGTGTGTGGTTTTACATCATCTTTTTCATTTGCTCTCACAGCTTTCTTTCTGGCTTTTCATGCTGTCTTTGTTTAATGGGAAAACAAACAGACTGCTAACAAGTCTATATACATCATACCTGAAGTATTTGTGTAAGGGTACAATTCCAAATTCTGTCTGTAGTGAATGAATTTAGAAATAGTATGGTCAATTATTTCCCTGCTATGATACCTCTTTCCTGTGGAGTATTTACAGGACAATGGACACTTCATGAACAATCCATACGACCAGCTCTGAGGAGCAGTAGGCCTCACTTGACATAACTTTGGAGGTTATTAAAAGAAGAGTTTATAGTTGCAAGTTGTGTGAAACTGTGTATTTATAGTTGCAAGTTATGGGAAAACTGTGTGTATGTGACCGATAAAGAGAAAGCTGGAAAGTCCCCTGAAAAGTCCCTAAGGCGGATCGGTAGGAGGGACTTTGGGCGGCGCGAATGACGTCAGGACGCGTGGACAGGGCATCGGGACCAACGAACTAAAGGCATGAAGCGCGTGCACAGACTGAGCTATCGAATCGCTTTGTTGTAATCACGTACCCGGAAGGAGCTGACTGTATAAAAGCTAACTCACTTAAATAATAAACTGAACATCGTTTGATCATATTGATCGTCTGTGCGTTGTTTCTGAACTCCTGCCACCGCACTTTCCTACATTTTTCAGTGTCTCATCAAAGGAACATTTTAAGTAAGACTACAGCAAGGCAACATTTATTGCAACGATAATTTGAGGGAAGGTCGGAATGTTAACAAACATTAAACAAACGTTTCATTTTCAATTTTGTAAATATTTCCATCTCATCACAGGAAGAAGAGCTTGGAAATAATTTTTAAAATAATTGTTTAAATCATTATTTTGATATCTTTTAAGTGATATACTGTTATTGTGTTTAGCAATAACAACAATTAAATATTTTTTTAATTGCCTTAGGTTTATTTTCAAAATTATAAATATTATTTGATATTAGGTTGAAACTTTTTGCAAAGAGTTCCAGTTAAAAGGGTCTTTCTTTGACTCAAGGAAAATATTTAAATGGTTTATGTATTTCAAACAGGCTTTCTTTCTAATTCAAACATGAGCCAAACCACTGATTTTCCAAACATAGCTCGATAAAAAAAAAAATAAATTGTAACTGAAGTTATCCTTCAGCATAGTTATGAGAGCACAAGAATTAAGACAGAAGAAGTAAGCATGATACATATGGGATGTGCTTACAGTGTAACTTCTCTGTCCTTCATGTTTCACTGCTTTCTCCATATGACCTCAAAGGGAAAAGCCTACCTTGTCATCATTCTGCTCAGTGGTTCCCCCCAAATGGAAGTAAAGAAATGTTAGATATGTCATCATATAAGCTGTTGGTTACATGTTTTAGTGCTTCGTGTTTTAAAGTCTTTTAATAAATCCCTGGAGTATTGTCTATTTGGTGGTCCATTCCATGCTGAGGATGTTTAAGTCTGTTGATTTCAATATATGGTTATGCTTCAGCTGCAGTTCAGTGAGCAGCTGAAACCATCTCCTGTGCTTCTGTCTGTGAGATGAGTCCTAATGCCTTAAGTCTGAGAATACTTTACCTTCTCAGTAAAATAGACACCCTGTTTATCCTCTGTGCCCCACCTACCTTGAACTGGGCAGGAAAATAAGTTGCGTTTACTGGTGACAAGCTGAGTGTACTGGCCAGTGACTGTGCTGCTTGGACAAGAAGCCTATAGGACCTTCCCTCGACTCCTTGGCACCCAAGCTATTTACTGAATGCACAAACTAAGATCTAAACAAATCTTTGCTTTCTAGTCAAGTTAATTTCAAGTTGTCCTCTGTATTCACAGAGATATTAGAAAACAGTGGCAGGCACAGGGCAACTTTATTGTAGAAGCTTTTTTGCATAAGGAAGTAAGCTAAAACTTGATCATTTGGCACATCCTTAAAGCTTCTGTTGTTGATATGCAGGTAGTACTTAACATTTGCTGTCTGTCCATGATAATACTCTAATGCATTTAAGGTAATTCAAAGAGTGGAGTCTATAATAGATGCCTGTGAAAGCACACTTTTAAACTTGGCTGGATTTGGCTTTTTCAAAACATGGAGTTTCTGGCATTTATTCCTTTAGATATTTTTTAAAAAATACTACCGTTAACGGTACTGTTGCCAGTGAATGATCTGCAGTGAAATCAGCTGCAGAGCATGGCATTCCACTTTATACCATGTGCCTACTTTATCTTAAGTTTGAAACGCATTGGTTTTATAATGTTGGATTGGTTGATTGGATTTTTTTTCCTTTTTTTTGAATTGGGTAAGTTTAGTTATTGCAAAAGCAAGACTGTTTGTAACGGTGTGGGCCAAATATAGTGCAGTCAGATGCTATGGAAGTTTACCTTAAGAGCCTTGACAACCTCTTAATCGTGATATGTAGCACACCATCTATTCTAGTCATGGTCATTTAAAAAACATATAATGCATGTCATGCTAAATTGCACACTAGATGTTTGTTTAGTATGGATGCAATTACACCATAAACTGAATTGCAATTAAAACTGAAAATTAGACCTGTAGCAATATTTTCAAAGTTTATAGGTCTTTGTGCTAAACCACATTTTAGATTTTCCCAAACAACTTATAGTCATCTTACTGCCTGTTAACACTCCCCTCTTGATGAGGTAAGGGAAAATGGGCCGCAGGGGCCAGGGATTTACATTCTGATTTGACAAGCTTTAACTTTTAAGCTTATATATGGTTCCAAGTAGGGATGCAGGACATGCTGCAGTATTAAGGGCAGGTTTTAGTTTGCTGTGCCTGGAGATTCATTCCTCCTGCTCTGTGAATTGTTTTGATACCTGTCTCATACTTGAAATTCTTCCATCCTTGCACTTTCAAAACTTCCACTGACCAGTCTCAGTATTGATTACTCATTAACTGTAACAATCCTTCTTGGTTGTTTGATATCTTTAATCTTTTTGTCCATCTCCATAATTAATCAATATTTATATTGTCATGGAGACAATATATCCTCATCCAGGGTCATGCATCTGCAAATTCACAGAGTATGTTTGTAAGACAGACTGGTATAGAAACAGCTTAACGCTTTCCCAGATCGAAGAGGAAAGCATTTCAACATATTGTAACTACAAAGACATGTATGACAGAGTTACCTGTTACCTGTCATTGCATTTTCTTTCTACCAACAGGTCCCATAAGCAGCATTTTGGTGAATAAGTATGGTAGCCGGCCTGTGATGATAGCAGGTGGTATCCTGTGTTCATTTGGAATGATTGCAAGCTCTTTCTGCAATAGCGTCCTTGAACTATATATATGTATTGGTGTGGTTGGAGGTAAGAGTCCTGTTTAAAAGGTTATATTATATGTTGTTATATTATATGTTGTTATATTACATTACATATATTACTATATAAAATTATTTCTAATAATGTTCTACCAGTGAGCCTTACTGATCAAGAATCCCCTGTGTACAGAGGCAATCCAAGAAGGTAGCAAGATCAGTTAATTTCAGCTACCTGAACTATCTAATCCTTTAAATTAGCTGGTAGGCTGTTAAATTATTTCTTTTGATAATTCAGAAGCAACTCATGAATTTATTCAGTCAACGATGTATGTATAGGCTGTTCCACACTGCACTATAATAATGGTATAAAAATTGATTGGCTTGTGACAACACTTATTACAGTCATTTGTGTACAATTTCACATTCATTCTTCTAGCTTTCTATCATGTTGCACTGCAAGCAGGTTGAGAGATGCTAGTAGAATTTTAGTAAAATTGTGAAAGCTTGTACCACTTTTCTTTAGGTTTGTACATACATATAGTCTTTCAGAAAAGTATAAACTTTCAGTGCAATACTTTTCTGTTTAAAATCCGCCCAGTGTCAATAATGAAATTATTCATAGTCATCTATCTGAGGCCTAGATATTGCCTAAAGCAATGAACTAAAGTTATCGCAATGCCAGTGAATTAAATAACCTCCTTTTCAAAAGTTGTGGGGGTTTTTTAAATTCCCTTCTCAGAATAAGGAAGGCGAGGCGAAATATCGACAGGTAATAAATGAATGTATATTACATAAGAATATGTATTATTATGAATTGTATATTCAAGCTCATCTTTCTTTATGTTGGGACTAAAGGAGTCCTTCTTTATTTAGTGATTAATTCTTAAATTTCTTATTTTTGATATCCTAAACTCAGGGCCACTGAAAGCATAAAGTCAGAGTCCAGGAATGGACCATCAGAGAAGAAAACTTCAGTGCCATCAAGCAGATGCAAAGCTACTTATATCTTATTGCCCAGATGTCTTTATAGAGAGAGAAGACCTAGAGGTTCAGCTTAGGGTTCAGCTTATACATTCAGCTGATGTGGATGGGTGATCTGATCTGATGTGTGTCCTCTGTAACTCTTCCACTATTAGTGATGACATGGGGAACGGGAGCTGAATATGCTCTACAATAATTTGCTATTTTACGCTCCAGTTTAGTAGACAACTTGGATCTTAATTAGGGTTGGAAATAAAAAAATAGGAGATTTATGCATTTAAGTACACCCTGCATTCATTATAGCTGAGGCGACATTTAATAACTTTGATAAATTGAGCCAAGAGAGAATTGCATTATAGCTTAGCAAATATAAAAGTGATGAGTCAAGGCATTGGTAACCATAATTCCTCTCAATGTGATTGCCCTGACTCTATCATTGCTGAAACACATCAAGGAATTTTGGCTTTTAATGCAGTGCTACAGGGGGGAATGGACCAAATGCCACTATGACACAGTCTTGACATTAACACACGTAAACGGCAATGAAACTGTATTTCATCCTCTGATGCTAGTTGGTTTTTATCTTTATTGAGAATCACTGGATTAGATAGTGGTCATTTTAAAAATAACTTGAAAGAGGTGCAATATGTTTTTCAATGCATGACCTGCAATAATATTGTCTTTTATGTGTCGTTTAGGTCTGGGTTTAGCATTCAACTTACAGCCTGCCTTAACCATGATTGGCAAGTATTTCTATAAGAAGCGTCCCATTGCTAATGGATTGGCCATGGCTGGAAGTCCAGTGTTTCTGAGCACATTGGCACCTCTCAATCAATTCCTCTTTAATGCTTTTGGCTGGAAAGGAAGCTTTCTTATTCTGGGAGGACTTCTTTTGAACTGCTGTGTGGCTGGGTCACTTATGAGACCTGTTGGACCGAAAAAAGTCCCGACTGTGAAAAAAGATGTTGAAAAAGGCACAGGAGATTCTGCCTTGCACAAAAACAACAAGAAGTCTTGTTGGCAAACTATGAATAAGTATCTAGATCTGTCCCTCTTCAAACACAGAGGGTTTCTGATCTATTTGTCAGGAAATGTCATTATGTTTATTGGTTTCTTTGCTCCAATAGTGTTCTTGGCTCCTTATGCCAAGCACAAGGGAATTGATGAATATTCTGCTGCTTTTTTGCTGTCTATCTTAGCCTTTGTAGACATGTTTGCTAGGCCTTCAATGGGACTCGTGGCAAACTCCAGGTTTATCCGGCCAAAGATTCAGTATTTTTTTAGTTTTGCTGTCTTGTACAATGGGGTCTGTCATATCTTGTGCCCTCTGGCAAAAAATTACACTGGCTTGGTGATATATGCTGTATTTTTTGGGTTTGCATTTGGAATGGTTAGCAGCGTTCTTTTTGAGACATTGATGGACCTCGTTGGGGCTGCCAGATTTTCCAGTGCGGTTGGACTTGTCACCATTGTGGAATGTTGTCCTGTGCTCATAGGCCCTCCTCTAGGAGGTAAGAATCTATTTCTTTCCATTTCTTCAGGCATTACAGCGTAATATTGCAATTTAACATTGAATATTAAATATAAACATTGTTCTTAACGTTATTTAATGTTTTTGCTATGACTAGAGGTGTACTGTAGCAGCAGTATCTTTGGGCTTTGCAGCTGCAGGTTCACATGAGAATCTAAAGGCATTTATTGTGTGCATTTGCAAAAAATAGATTAAGACCGTATCTCTACTGGCCCATAAATCCATGTGGTAAATATATGTTTTCCTGATAGCACACAGAGCTAGTTTTGCAACCTTGAGTTACATACATTCATCTCAAATTTGCTCTTTGACAATGAAGTTCTTACTCTCTTGAATTGATTGAGTTTGTTTTTGTGAAGATCTCACAGAGCGGCTTATAAATTCTCCAACCTAGTGACAGCTCAAGGAGCAATCTCTTACACTCACTTAAACAATTTTAGTTTGTCTACACAGAGAGGATTGACATATCCAGAGAGAAGAAATTAGCAGGGGGGTGTCAGAAGAACAGGGGCATCCACAGTAGCCTAGGCAGGGTGCATGCATGGTGGGATTCCATCATGGTGCCGTGGAGCGTTGCGCCCTAGCATGATTACACACCACAACTCTGCTCACATTCAGTTCTTTCACATGTTTCTATAGCCAATGGATAAGGCAATTTAGAATGTGAACTGACTGAAAGATGACAATGTTACCAACCTCTCTCTTTCAAGTGTAAGGGGAGCTTGAAGAGAGCCTAGGTGTACAGCTTAGACTACATTCGTAACTTCTTGGCTTCTTGCAGCAAAAATGATGAAATCTTATGTAAAATATTTTCTATTTGCTAGCTTTTTAGTCAGTATTTAGTAATGTTGCTAGTAAGCTTTATAATTTTAAGGTCTCTGATGATATAAGAAACTAAAAAATAGACGCTCAAATCTTGTTGAGAAGCATTGGTGTGTATCTTGGTGTGTGTGTGTTGCAGTGTAAACGTAACAATATGAGAATACAAAGATAGTGAGATTGCCAACTTTATGAACATATACTATACCCACATAAACACTGCCTCAGAAGTCAGCAAGATTATGTGTGCCTAAAACCATTTCTGCATATCGAAGTGTTTTAGATTACTGTCAGTATTTCTGTGAAAATAGCATTGTTGTGTGCAATTGTAAATATGCCAAAACAATTCCACTCGTTTCAGTAAAATAATATTTGTACAAGTAAATTTTTATTACTTCTCAAGGCATTCCATATTTTTATCATCATTTAGCATACAAATTCATAAAAGTTGAACAAAATACATTTTTCTCACATGGACTCTTCCTATGCCACCTAGTGGGGGGTCTGAGTCTGTGACCTCTGGAGTGCAGCCTTTTCAGTCAGGTTCTGAAATCAGTGTTAACTCTAAAGATATTAAATCTAATATTTATGGAGCAATAGCTTACACAACTATTTTTTTTCAGCATATTAGCTTTTCAGGAGTTTTGAAAAACATTTGATTGTGCTATAGTTTTATGAATAATTGATTTAACTTGTTAAATAGAGACAACAAAGGAATGAACACATGGAAAGGCTAAGTTCCAGTTTTGACTAGTTCATAGCCTTTAAAATATTATGCAGAAGTAATGCTAATTCATAATTTAATTTTTAAACATCAGTTTTATGAGACTGCTCATCAATAAAAATCAGCAAATTGCACTATTTATACTAATAAGTGAATTGTACACTTGCAGTGCTATTTTAATTTTTTCCTAATACTAGGTTTGTGGAAAAAAAAAAGTCTAGAATAATTTAATGACTTCTAAATGTGTATCTGGTGAATAGACTAGCATTATGTCTTCAACACAGTAAAAGCCTCTAAATACATACTAAATTGAAGTGTGAAGGTTATCCTGAGAATTTAAGTTATAGTGTAGCAGAGTTCAGAGCTAAATACTTGGATATGTACAAATGTTGATTTGGGAATTGTGAAAATTTTGAAGGAATGGCTGATAAATGGAAAGAACTGTTATAATTTATTTTCCTTGCCATGACCAAGTTAATCACAGAGGTGTGAACGTAATTTTTACATACAGGCCTCATAGTTTAAAACCCATCAGTTAAGCATGATGGCTGAAGGGAGAAGTCTTTCTCTTTCAGCAGTCACAGGAAAGTAAACTTGAAAAGCAGGCATTTGATGCACAGACAGCAGCCTAAGAAGGCCCATACCTCTTCATCCTATTGTGTGTATACAGCCTCAGTGAGTACCAGGCATTCCAAAACAAGAGAACAATTAGAACATGAATAAAATGAAAGACTGAAAATAAAAGAGCTAAAAAACTGTCTGTCATTATTCATTAAGCTTTGCTTACATTGTTCTTCAATATTCTATAATTGTCAGTGACTCCAATGACAGTTGCTAGCTTCACTAATACAGGTTTTGTTATAGTTCCACTATGTTAGAAAATTTTAACATGTTGAAAATACTTTTCTGCTCCTACTTCAAAACCAAGGAATATATAGATATTTCTTCAAGAGAAGGATGTGGATTGTGTTTGGCATCCTAGTCTAAATACTCTTTCTTGTCTTTGTATTTCAGGTTGGTTAGTAGATGTTACTGGTGAATATCAGTACATGTATTTTGTCTGCGGAGTGATTGTGACTGTGGCCAGTATCTGGTTGTTCATTGGCAATGCCATCAACTACAGGCTTTTGGCAAAAGAAAAGAAACTAGAAGATGAGAAGCAAAAAGCTCAGAAGAATGCTGACTCAAAGGAAGTGGAACCATTAACAAATAACGAGAATGAAGATGCTTCCAGCAGAGCCGACAAAGCTCTTGAAGATCCCTCAGAAAGAGAAACCAATATTTAATCTGCATTATAGCTCAGAAGGCAATATTTATGACTTCCATTAGGAATCAAGACACAGGCCAAGTTTTGTGGTAATAATGATCAGTCACAATATTGGATGGGAACAGATTTTTGCCCTATGGCAAAACTCTAAGTTAAATTTCTATCTACAGTTTATTTATTTCAGTGATACAAAATTAAGATTACAGAGGTAGTGATTCCATGCAAAGGAATCCATCAGACTTTGACTCTGGACAATCAAGAGTCAGGTAAACCAGACTATAAAGCCTTCCAATGACAAACATTTTGTTTCAAATATATATCTACTACAAAAGTATCTTCTACTCTTATTTGGGAAGATACTTGCATTCATCCTTAAAGTATGGTTAAAGTCAGTTGAAATAATCTGCCCAAACTCTACTTACCACTAATATTAAAGAGAATATAAGTTCAAAGATTTGTTTCAAAAGAGGCAGAGTACCTGACTGAAAGCACACAGAAACTCTTTTTGTATTTTGTATTCCCACTAGATAAAAAATACATTTCTGTATAAACAATTATAATGTGGATGTAAAAGTTAGGGGTAGAAGATGAACAACTAGTGGGCACCATCTCTAAAATACAATAAACAGCTGATTTATAATATATTCCAGAAGTAGTTTCCTCCTGTGATAGCTGACTACATTGTACTTCAACATACGCATTTGAACACAAAGTACATTCAGATCTCACTAATTCAAACTAAGCTAAAATCTGCCTGTACATAAAAGATTTAAACCCAAGATTTGCATTGCTAACAAGTGTGGCAATTAGTTTGATTATGCATTCCTATGTGGCTGAATGATGTGGATCAGACTGTGAAGCCTTTTTCCTAAAGGGACTAGATTCAGAATCTGCTGAAGTTAAAAGGATACTAACCCTTGGCTTTTGTGGCCCAAATCAGTTTTGTTGCAATGACTTCAAAGTAAATGCTTGGCTTTATTGACAAGTCACTAGTTATTTGATGGTTTCCTGAGAGGAGATTTAAGGTCTAACTTCAGGTCTTTGCAGATAGGTAACTTCATACCAGTTCTCACTTCCCTTTCGCATGAATTTAGTGAAAAGCTGCTGCTTTTTTTTATAATGCTGCTTTGAGCAAAAATGCTGCAAGGCACCTTGACAATGCCAGTCTAGAAGCTTTGTGCAGGAAGCTTTGTCTAGAAGCTTTGACGTATCAGTTTTGTGCAGAATATTTAGTCTTGTGTGTACAATTTCACGCAGACACTCATATAAATTGAAATGTACACAATTGTCCTCCTCCTTTAGACAAAAGAAAGGATAAGTCTACAGTTTTACCTTACAGAAATCATTTAACATTGCATTTGAAAGCTAAAAGTGTAAGCTTCTGAAGGTAATAAATGAAAATATTTCTGTTGTATTTCTAGGTAAGGAAAAGCGCTATTCGTTTTGGAGAGATGCATATAAATGCCTCAGAAATTGTGAAAATTAAGGATCTGATTCATAAAACATTTATGCACTGTTTATGCAGGATAAACTTACATTGAATTCCAAGAAAAGAATATCATTCCTTTTAGCCCTCTTCTAAATCTCAAAAAGTTGGAAATATAGTGCACAGCTGTGGTAAACACACTTTAAAGTGCCAATAACAAAAGAAAAAAATTATTAGTAAAATTTAGCAGAGTGCTTTTAGGAAGTTATTTCTTAATATTATTAATATTATTATGTTCAATATGATTATTTTAATTTTTCTTCTAAAAATTTTGGTTGTGCTTATTTCAGTTTTTCTGGGTTAGCCTCTCATATACTATGATGTTCCACAGTAGTGCTGAACTTTTTAATTATCTCAGCACTGTTTTGGGGGAGAAGCATCATGAATCTACTCTCAGCATGGTACGGAAGTTAATACCTACTTTTTACCTAATTATATTCAGGAAAACCAGACATCTCCAATGAGTCCTGTAGTTTTACAGAAGCAGCAGCAGCAAAATATATGCATTTCAGAATTTTGGGAGAAAATATGTTTTGGATGTTCAGATTTGAGCAGTGTTCTGTGTAAAGGAGAATGATTTAGTCCCAGTAAAATTATAGTTCTTCTCCCAGCCCCCAGCTTCAGAGAGGAAATAAATACATTGCATCTGCTAGCACCCCATGAGATGGAAGCATTGCTCTCTTTTTTGACTATACAAACATACTGTGTGCATTCCAGGACCTATGTGTGCCCATAGCCAGAGGGCGATGAGGACTCTCATAGACACTAAGCTTTCATACAGTGAGGAATATCGGTTATAAATACTGGATTGCAAAAGAAGAACAGAAATTTTAGCTAAAGCGTAGTCATCAGGAACATCAGTCTGCTCTTACAGCAACTGGTAGAAAGGCAGAGATTATTTGAAAAGAGATTAATACAGAGACTGAACAAAAATGTCTGAGGCAAAATTGTAGGTGCCTATTATCTCTTTGCAAAAAACAGCATGATTAAGAATACGGGGTAGAAGACAAGTGTCAGCTTTTGACTGAAGGCTGTTAAGTGTTGCTGTTGCTGAGTTAAAATGATGATAAAAAAAGTCTCTCAGGAAATATGCAGGGAATTTGCCTGTTCTATGCAGGATCTCAGAATACAATACAAAATGGCATAGGAAATAAGGGAAAAACAAGGTTCCTTGAGCCACAGACACACCTGACCACTAGTAACAAAAATTATGTTACTATCTCAGAGGAAATAAAAATTTCTATAAACCCTCTACGGAGATGCTGCTCTTTCATCTCTGGTAAAGTGTGGTAAAAAATAATAGGAATGAAAGAGCTACTTTACCACCACTGACCAATGTACAGTTTTTAATCCTGTAAGGCTAAATGATGCAGCAGACAACTGCATATAAAGTAGGAAGACATTTCCTTACACCTCTTTCATTACTTTTCATCTTAATACTAGCAATAGAATAAAAACCATCAGCATACTCTTGGTATTACTGAATATTAAAGAAGTTAAAATCCAGAGATTAATGGAGAAAATTGGAACCATATCTATGCAAAAACTGCCTTCAATTAAAAACCTGTGTCTTCCAAATAACATGTCCTAAGGGGGCAATTGCCTCATAGTAGAGGTAGGTGATATTTCTAAAAGTAATGATAATAATAAACTGTCTTGAATCAATGATATACTGAGCAACAAAGTAGCAAAATGAGTATAACTTGCCTTCAAACCCCTGAATATCACTCTTACTTGCACTGACCTGTAATTTGTACTGTAAATCATTTCATCATTACATTTCCGCTTTTATAATTAGACCTGAGTATATACACCATCTCTCTGAATTCCCCTGATTTCTTTTAATTACCTCACCCTCAGTCTGAACCACTGCAGGGTCAGGACTAAGAGATTCCCCTGCCCAGTGATGAAGAAATATACCACATGGATCTGTTATGCACTATAAAAATCTGTAGTCTCTGTCAATCAGTGCAAGCAAATCCTTAATTGGTCTTATTTATACTCATGTATAGCTCATTCTTTTCTCTGCCACAATATGACTAAGCCTAATTATCCTCTTGCTCTTATTTGATCAATCCAGAAAAAATAATGCCAAATTTTAAAATTAGTAGGAAAGTGGATAACATCAATAATATTTTTTTCCCATTTAACATCAAGGTCAAATTTCAAGTTGTTTTAGTGAACACATAGAGATACTTTTCTTTCTTTAGGTTTTTTGATATAGAACTCTCTACTAGCTGGAGAGTTCTCTATTGCCCTTTCCATTTCTCACTATTCATTTTCTCTACTATTTCAGGAACATATAAAAATTTCACCTCTCCCACCTTTTTGCATTGAACTGTGGTTGCAATTGTCAGTTCTGTATTTCCATTCATGAGTTCAAAAAAGCATCTTTTTGTATGAAATCCTGTGCATAAATAGTCAGATTACAATGCTTTTATTTCAGGAGTGTGATTTCTGAACTGTTTTGACAGAGCTAGGGAAAATTTACTTCACCTTAAAACAGATTTTTTAAGTGAAGCTATCCTTATGAGAGGAATTTCAGCTTTTACTGCTGAAATGAATGGTAGGAATTTCACCGATATTGTGATTCAAAATTCGTGTGAATGTTAATGGTCACTTTGTATATCAGCATCTAGTGTGCTTAAAAACATTTCTCAATATATACATGATTTTTCCTCTTCGAGAATTCTTGTTCCTCTTGAAAGTTTCCCACTTCCACTACCCCATCGCATTTTTCATTTCGATGTAACAGAGAATTTGGACCAGGAATGTAGTGACTTATCTTTAATGCTTTCTTGTAGTTGTTTTTCCTGAAATGCCACATTTGCCATGCTGCCAAATGCAATGTTTTTCACTTGCTACTTTCAGGTCAGGTTGTGGGTATTAGTGGAGAGGTATTACTGAGATACAGAATAAGCTACAGATACCACATAAAGCCAGATTTGGGGCAGCTATCAGGATTTCACTAAACAAAGCCAGTGACCACTTTTATAGATGAACATGCTGACGACACTGACAATTTTGCCTATAAAAAAACTGAATCAGGCAACTTTTGTTAGTTTCTCTATAGATGACTATTTTTCTACTCACAGAGAGGAATATAAAGGGAATTTTAAAATAATTATTTTCAGAGATGGCATATCAGTTTTAACAAGGCTGTCTGGATTTTTCTTTGGGGGGTGCACTTCTGATATTTGTGCATATGTATGCATTGAAAGTTCTTGCATGTAGTATCACCTTTTTAATCACAATTTACATAAGCATTGCTATGTGATTTCAACATAGTTTGCATGTTGTAATTTTGCAGTTCAAATTCTTCTCATCATCTACCTCTTAGTTGAAGTTTGGAGACTTGCACAATCCTGGAAGAATAGAGTTGACAAAATGCACAATGGTAAAACCTGTACAGACTATTAGAAAGTCTCACAAATATTTGAAGCTGCTTACTGTTCTATTTTTAAGGCAGTGCATATCTATGACCAAATTCTTTGAATCAATTGACACAGCTTTATTAAGCCTAAAGACTTAACCCATACTTATGAAGTTTTTGCATCACTGACCTGGTATAAAAATTCAAAGTGTGATTTAGATATCCGGAGTCTACTAACCTTTCTGTGAGTTGTTGGCCTGCCTTTCTTTTTTGTTTGTTTTCTTATAATTTCTGAGTTAGTGAAATTAGTAAAGCTAATACATCCAGTTTTTAAAAGTATTACAGAACACTGCATTTTGTATCCCTGAAAAAAATGGTTGTGGTTTTTTTTTTTTTAATTTAGAAATAATATCAAATTTTAGCTTGTTTTTCCTTTCATGGGGCAGTCGAGGGAGATGATCACAACATATTGGGTTGGGGCCACGAATAATGATTGTTCTTCATGCGCTCTTTATAAAACCAGAGATGATTGTTTCTTCAAAGATATTCTTCAAACCATTCTTGCCTTCTAGGACCTAGTACAAAGTCCACTGAAGCCGACATAAAAATACCTATCAAAGAGCTTTATCAGATGTTGGGGGTGATGTGGCTTCAGTGGAGGCTTGAGCCTTATTTTCTCCATACCAAATCTCAGGAGTATCAGCAAATGTGGAATTTGTTATAACTGGCAAATTTGCTATGCCTGCATATTCCTAACTAATCAGTCCCTAAATTAACGCACAATGTGTATTATTTTAATAGTCTGTGTATATAAATAAATTTTAAGAATCCCACCATAAACTCTGAATGTAGATTATAAAATATAGAGGACATATTTAAATAAATATCCAAATAAATATCTGTTAACCCCAAAGGAAATTATCTATTTCCTTTCGAGCCTTCTTTGAGCAGTGTATAATCATTCTTTTTCTTTCTTCTGGAGAAAATGGTTTATGTCTTTTGTGAATGTATATATAGACATATATATATAAGGGAATATATATGCAGAAGTGGTATGTGTGTATATATGTATTCCCCTATATATAAAACTCTAATTTATATATATTATATATATATAAAATATATATAATATTTTAGAGTAAGTTGCATATTGTGCCTGATAAATTCAACATATTTGTAAACAAATAAAATACTTCTACAAATGACAGAAAAATTTAAAGCTTTTCTGTAAGAGTATGTGTTATTTTTCACTTTCTGCTAGATTTATTTATAGTAGAAAATCGTTCAAAAAGCTGCAGTATTACATAACACTGATTTCCAACCATGATTCAGTTCAAAGCAGCCTAAGATCACTGAGAATTTTCATTGATGTAGGTGGTAAACCCTACATTGTTGGTGAATTTGATTGTTGGGTGTTTTTGCTATGGAAATCTTAACTAAATGATCTTTGAACAGACTGCAATAGACTGAGTTTTCATGTATTGTGGTATGTATGACCAGTTCGTACAAAGTATCAATGGACATGATATTCTTATAACAAGTATGGAAAATGAGAATACTCTTGGGCCTACAAACAAGATATTGTTAAATTATTATGGGAAACTCTCCAGAACACTAGTCACTAAAAACACTGATAATGTATCATACCTTTTAGAGGTGTTGGTGTTTTTATTTTGTCTGCAAGTGGGCAAGCCCATGAAAAGTCTACATGTGGCTCTCACTCTTTAAAAAAGTGCTACCTTAAAATTATTGATGGTTTTTTTTAAAAGTGGTACATAAATCACTTACATAAATACCCTTCCTGCAGAGTGATATAGCTGCATTTTCCATTTATGGCCTACTAGGAAAGATCACTGTATCTGCAGTTTATCAACAGACTTTGGTATTGCTATGCAATAATTAAACATGCAGTAGCCATTGTTGTTGTCTAATAAAATTGTTTCTTCCTTTTTGTATTTTGCAATACTGTATGGTTTTTACTTGAATATATTGGCTAGATTTTTTTTTTGACAATCATTTATTAGCTAGAGGTGCTATTTATGTTCCAAAGAGATCTGAGTGAATGACAGCATTCTCTTTCTAGATGCCAAATTCTTTTCTTGACCTGACAAAATTAATTGTTCATAGTGTATATTAACCCTGTAAAATGCTTATGCATTGCATTTCATTGTATTTAAACACATTTTTGCTCATTAATTTCTATTCCAGACTTGTACTACTGTGTAATATGTCGAGTTTGTCCATATATATTTATGGAAAATTACAACAAAAATTGTGTATAATAAGCAATTGGGGGGGAGGGAAGAAAAAAAATTAAAATAAAATTTCCATGTAAAGTTTCTGAAAGGAGGTAAATGCTGTTTTCTTAGACTCCTTAATAGTCTTACACCTTCAGAGTGTGCCAATATTCCTATGTTATTGATTGATTCATTATTCAAATGTAGCAAAAAATCCCTTATCCTTGCATACAGAAGCAGAACTTCAAGATTTCCTATGTAGAAAAGATACTACCAGTAGCAGAACATGCTACCAGCTACTTGCTATTCCTGATTCCACCATAACTAAGATTTAATATCATACATTACTCAAATACCACCTTTACAATAAGGATTTTTTTCCCCATTACTTGAATTGGAATGTTTTTCTATATTCCATGTACATGCAAAAATCATTCTTCAATCACCAATGCTTGTTTTGATACAGAGGAGGAATTTAACCATATGTCTTGAAACATTTTATGTAGACAACACTATTTTGTAGCAGCTTTCTAAATGTTAGAAGTTCCTATGTTTTTTCAATTGACTTAAGTCTACAATTGCTTGCCTCAGTTAAATAGGTATTTATTTACAGAAGGTGATTGGATATTTAAAATTAAGATATGAAGGAGATGTTTGAGACATTATTAGAGATACTGCCTTTGCATACTGTCTAAACACCTTTTACACAGACGCACAGTAAATTACTAGGAAACAAAGGTGTAACAGATGAGCTATTGAATAAGAAAGAAATAACTTCATCAGAGCAAATGGTTGTTATTTTCATATTTCTAGTAACTGTAAAATCTGTTTTCAAAGAATTATATCTATATCCTCTTGACATGAAAGTTTTGATTCAGCTACCAGAATATATTTAGATTTTGTTTAAATTACCCTTGTAATATATGCATATCTGTGTGTTTTAATATTCATAAAAATACATTTTCAGGCATTATCTGGGGGAAAAAGAAAAAGTTAAAAATACATAATGGTAAAATTGTCTGTTTGACACAACAAACAAGGTATGATATTGAACCCTGCTCAAAGACATTGACGATATCATGTTCATGCCTAAGAATATGTTGCCTCACAGAATCTGATCGCATGACTAAAATACGTTGTTAGGAAATAAATACTGAATTCAGAAAAATCATTCCTCTTCCTCAAGTTTTTTATTTTGATAGTGTAGTGGCAAGACAGGTGGAGACTTCAGTCTGTACTTTATCTCTAAGATCAGCTGTTACTGTTTTCCCACATAAGGTATTTTATTCTAGTAATGAGCCCTTTTAGCTCTGCAGGTTATCCCAAGTTCAGTAAATAGGTTACATTTGCCACTGCAGCTCAACATTAATAACTTCAACAGTTTTATTTCTCTGACCAGGAGTTAAAAGAATTACCATTCAATAAAGTTATTAATCCATAACATGCAGTCAACCCTTAACTTGTGTGGGATCTGCGCTCCAACTGGTTCCCTCTAAGTCTATGGGACCTGATGGGTTTAATCTGAGAATACTCAAAGAGCTGGCTGAAGTCATTGTGAAACCTCTATCAATGATTTTCGAACCGTCTTGGGAATATGAAGAGGATCCAGTTGACTTGAAGCTGGCAAACGACTGCATTTGCCATAACATATTATGCTTTTCTTCATTTTCTTATATTGAGATAAGACAGTACCCTAGAGATCAGAGATACTGAGTTTATTTTTTTAAATATAGAAGTCTGAATCATAAATCAAAGAAAATTAAATGCTATACATAGTGCATTAACAAGAGACACATAATTGGTGATTGTCATTCACTGGTCAAAAAGGTAGTTCAGTTTTCATTGGATGACTTCTAATTACCAGTGCCTGGTGACACCAAGATGTAAGTCCATCCCATAACATAACTTCTTACAGGATCCTACTGTATAATGTAGTGATGTTCTACCTCAAGACTCATATGTGAAAATATGATTCTGTTCTTTCTTTACTAGCCTGAGACCTCCATCTTGCTGTCTTTTCTGTACAAAGGAACTCTTGACCTAATCTGCAGATCCACTATTTTTTCTCACAAAATATAAAAAAAGATCATACACCTGGACAAAATACAAAACCACTGAGACAGATTGATATTTCAAGGACATTTTACCCACTTTTTGTCCTTTAGCACAGATGGATCTTAAAACATCTGGAACTGTACTGTCTTAAATTCAGTTTAAAATTTTAGAATTGCAGATTTCACATATTATTTGCAAATTACCTCAAATCAATATTTCAAATTAGTATATCAGAATGAAAAGTAATTTTTCAAAACTAATATTAATCCTAGATGATTTTCTTTTTTAGGATTTTGTCAAAATTTGGAGTAATGGGCCTGGAAGGTAATTACTTCCCCTCTTTCATATGTTCTTCTCCTCCTAACTTTTTCACTGATACTGATCATACAAAAAGTACATATCAAGTATAATAATATATTTTAGCTACTAGACATGGATCTTCTTCTAAAAAATACCCCTAAACAACAACAGAAAAGGTAAAAAAAGAATTATTTTCCAACCATTTGGAAAAACAAAACCCCTCAGACCTTAGTGATAAAAAGCATCTCTGAGAAATTTCTTGGAAATGGCAAAGTCTCCATAAAGAAAATATTAATCCAAATGCTTGCCTGGAGGAGATATTGTTCAGCATTTAAAGATATCATCCTAAAATCTTGCACATATTATTTCAATTAAAGAGAGAAATAGGTGTTAATATCTGGAAATTGTCAATTTTAATTTGAGTGCTTTTAAGCAGTAGTATCTATGCAAGGGTTTCTTTTATTTTGTAAAAAAAAAACGCCAAAAAACTATGAATTTTCTTTCTTTTGCTATGTCTCTTTTTTTTTCTGAATTTATAATATTTTTTTCTGCTGGAAATTGTGTAACTTTATTTAATCAAGCAATATATATTTTCTCTATAAAATTGTGACAGCAGAATAGTCTGGGTGCTTTCGACATCGACTATCTAGAGTCCCAAACAATTCTTATGGTTGTTCCTCTTCCTACTTCCCTTCATATCATTTTTCATAAACCAGAAATGTGTGCAATCTATTTCGACACTTTAATGTCTATGGATTTTGAATGGAAAACTTGCTAATGCCACTTTCCTTGTTTTTTAATTTAAGAAATGTAGAAGTTCATCAGAACAATCTGTTTTGGTTTTGTTGTCCTCATCAAAGCTCATGGACACCTACCAACAGTATGAGCATTTAACTAAACTTTTATATGGCATTGAATTCACGGTGCAAAAGTAATGTGAAATATTTAGTAAAAATGTGTTATTTGAACATCTTAAAACTCTCAAAAGTTTCTTTTAAAATAAATTTAAAAGTAACACTAAAAGAAAACATTTGTTTTATATGATCTCATTCAGATATCCCTAACTTGTTTGTGCTTGTAGTTTCCACAAAATAAATATTTTCAGAAATGGTCCTCTAGAACCCTAAAGCTGTATCCAGGTACCAAAAGAAATGGCAACATTTTCTGAAATATCACAGATGTATCAGTTTTCACTGACAAAGAGTTTATGTTGGAAGAGCAGTGATTCATTTTGCCAACCATCATTATATATTTTGATTAATAACTGCAATTCCAGTTTGGCCTGAATGATAAATGAGTAACAGTTAGGCACTATAATTATTCAGTTCAATCACTGAACTGAATAATTGGGGGAAAATGGTTGAGGTTGAAATGAAGGGGGGTTTTTTCCCTTCACAGAAAAAGTGCTTATTTGCTTTAATTACAAAACAAAGCTTTTCGATTTCATTTTGAACCTTCTAAATTGAAATAAAGAGAGAATTGGATATGATTTATAAAACAACAGGATTTGGCAATGATCACATGATTCATCAGACATAGAGACAGGTTCTGTTCTTTCTTCTACCTGGCATGAATGAACCCATGATTCCCTCTTCTAAAGCTGCTGGAGATTCAGGACAGAGTTGCTATCCTGCTGATGATTTTTATTGCTGCAGAGATTAGCAATCCTTTGTTCCAATTCTCATGCTGACACTCTACCACCTGGACTATATGTCTTTGAACAGCAAATACTTGATGCAAATTGAAGGAACAACAATAAAAGAAATTTCTAATATCTGCACACCAGAAAAATCCTATGGAATTGTGTTTGGGGTATATCACCACAAATGCATTGGTTTGAAAAGATACAATACTCATGGTTTTTGAAAGACTGAAAAAAAAAGTATATTAGCATTAATAATCTCCAATTTCTTTTTACTCATGTCCATTTTACTAATGTCCAGTGCAAATAAAAAGGGTTTTTTTGGGTATTAATAAAATCCATACTCAGCTGTTCTGTGTTTACATTGACACTGGACTTGTATTTGTTTGAGGTACAGTCTGAGTTGATTGAAAATTACTTCCTCATAGAACTAGATATTTTTCTTCTCATCCTCAAACCCAGAGGGGTAAAAGTTTGGTCTGGATACAAAAAGTAACTGAAAATGGGAAATAATGCCCCAAAGTAGCAATTATTTTCCAAGAGAATTAATCTTTCTGGCAATGTTATTCCCACAAGTAACAGTGTCATTAAATGATCTTAATTCTAGGTTCCACTCAAGTTTATTAAAACAAGATTTTCTCTTAAAATTAATCAAGTAAAAAGATATTAAAAACTCATTCTTAAATTCTGCATTTGCAACACCAGCAGCAACAACCTGGAGATTCAGTGCATCTGGCAAAGGGTTGCAAGTGGGCTGTTAAGTATATAGTCCCAGGTGCTCAAAAGTGTGACATACCTAATTGCCCCCCAGAATTTGACATTACCAGGAGTTTGCAGCCAGAGGACTGCTTTAAGTTCTGCACTTGGTGGAGGGCATCAACAACAAGCATGAAACACCCTGGAACCATTTACAACTCCATTTTGTGTATCAGTTAATAACTTGTTCCCACATCTCTGTCCTCAGACTCAGCAATGTGTTTTCTGTTTATTAAAGCAACAGTCATTGAGAGGCCTTCTCAATAACCTTTCTCTCACCTTCCTCCAAGTGCAGACCAAAGGGCTGACTGTAAAGCCTGGAGTTGAAATTGCTTGCTTCACACTTTTTGCACATTCTCCAGAATACAGTTAAGCATCCACAATACACAACAACTAAGCAATGCCTTGCTTCAGTGTTGCAAGGTGCTCAGGTCAGTGCCTTGTCTCACTGGGTTGCATCAAGCAGTATCTGTTCTGATGACAAAAGTTTTAGGATGAGCAGTTTGTGTGATTCTTTCTCTTCTATTTGTAAGCTTCAGTGTGCAGGAACATAATGCACGGGGAAAAGGTTTTAAATTTGTGGAATTATCTTTCTGATAGATTTTGCCAAAAACCTGAAGAAACTCACATGAATTAATCAAAAAGCTTAGTGAATAGATTTTTGCACTTCAGGGTGCCTGTCCTTAGGAGGGTTTGTCTGCCAAGAAATTTTCAGTTACTTTATGGAAAAATACATTCTTGGTCAAATTTTTTTGACCATCGTATGTGACTGTGAAAATTCTTAGAAATCACATGCTGGAAGTACCTTAAGGCGGTTTGAAGGAACACAAAAAAACCTTTAAATATAAGAAAATTCAAGAACACATATATCTCTCTATTCTACTCCTAAAAAACTTTTCTCTTTTGATACAGATTTTATAGGAAAGCTGATAATATTTAGAAAGTTGTCCCTTTAAAATAGAATCACAGTATAAACAAAAAAAAAATACAAGATAACTGGATTTTGTTTCACAACTGTAGTATGGATTATTTTAGGAAATTTCCAAGCAACTTTCTGGAACTGATTTGTCTCTGTTTTCCTACATTTTTGAGTATATGAGGACTTGTGCCTAGACACTTTTGTAAAAAAAGGTGAAACCTATGAATTCAAGGGATAATATCACTGATTACTCATATTTTTATATTCTCAGAACACATACTCTGTTTCTTGTCACTTTCAAGCACTCGAAGGACCACTTCCCCTGATACAGAATTGCAGGCAATGAGTTCTCAGCACGAGGTTGTTAGCATCCCTCAGAAAAGAGTACCAGGCCACTACTCACTTTCTAACACCTCTGGCCTAGAAAGAACTTCATAGTTCAGCCAAATTCAAAGAAACTTACAGCCATTTCTCTATTACTCTGCTTTTTTCTAAGTGAGTTTTATTACCATAGGAAAGAATAGATACAGACATTTCTAACAGTGCTAATGGAATAGATGCTAAGGAACATATTATGCTCTCTGAAGCTAAAAATATAAATCAAGCACTGGTTTCAGGAACATCATCTAATCTGTCATCTGACTCACAGTCACCATATGTCCTTTTCTACTATGAAAACAAGTACCTGTGAATCCATCTGGTTACCCCTACATTGAACCAATTGGTTAAAATTATGCAGTTTTGTGGACCTGCAGAGGGTGTGCAGGAAAAGAAAGGTCCATGCAGCCTCCTACTCCCTTGAGCATTCCTAGCTGCTGTGCTGAAACACAGACAACTGCTTTTTGTCACCAGTGGTTGAAGAGAAGGCCATATGCTGCTAAACTGCTGTTTTTTCCTTCTTTTCGTCCATTTCACAAGATAGGGCATGCTCTCTCATTGTATGTCTCCCCAGAATTTGTATCTCCCGGGCGTGTCCTGGCTTGTTCACTTCCCTGCTCCCCTGATTCTCTGCTGGTTGGCCGGAGAAGCTGCAGAGAGGAGACAGCCCCCATTCGCCCTTTCCTTCCCCGGTTCCTCCTGCGCTCCTCCCCCTTTTGCCCTTGTCCCTATCCTGGTTTGTCCCCCGCTTGTCTGTGTCATGCTCCGTCCCATGTTCTGGCCCTTTCCCCTCCTGAGCTGATAAAAAACCGTGTGCACGTTGGAATAAAGGATTCTACCGGCACCCTACCTTGTGTCCCGGACCCGTGCTATGCCACGGCCCCATCCCCCCTTCGGACCGCGGCAGTGTCCTCTCAGGATAGGGAAGTAAGCTTTAGATTCTATGGCACAAATAAAAGGAGAAGGGAGGAAGGAAACAATGACTGCAATCCTCAAAGGACATGATCAGCTCTATTTGTTTCTTAGTTAATGTCTCGTTTATGAAGTTCAAAGTGTTGCAGTCTCTTTGCTCTCTTTGCTTCAGTTAACAATAGTGTTTCTGAAACTTTTTATGAACTAATGAAGATCACTTTTAGCCTCTTGCCTTCAGTTGCAATACATAACAGAGACTTACAGGTGCCTGCATAGTTTGTGCCTACTGTGATGAAATTCTGAATGGCGCTTTCTGTTTAAAATATTATTTCCATTACATTATACAAGAGTTGAAACAAACAGATCTTTAAGAAGGTCTGTGGGCTTCTACAGTTAACCTTTTAATATAGCACAAGAATGACCATGCCTATTCTGATGTTCATCCAAATCATTGGATTTACTGAATTTCTGACTACATATGAAAACACAGAGTCTTCATGGAACTCTACAAATTTCAGACTTATCCAACTGGTTTTTTTGCTTGATTACAACCTGATTTAAATGAGTTGGTGGTTCTCAGCTGGAGATGTCAGGACCAGCTTTGAAACTACCAGCCATATATTTCATTGGGTAAATCTTACCATTGAAATCTATCACCTTAAATGCAGGTAGCAGTTCTGGACACTGACTGTGATTGCAGTGAATTTCAATTTTAAATAAATTCCCAGGAACATATATATGTATGTATGTATGTATATGATATATATATATAATGAATACAAACAGAAAAAATATGCACACATTTTTAAAAATTGTTTTATCTCATTTATATACACATTTTATTTAATGTTCAATAGCTTGTAAATGTCCCTAAAGAAAAAAGAAAAAAATAATTTGCTTCAGAAAGCAAATACTTCTCAGAGCTATTTACTTGATCTCTTTTACATTAAATGAAAATAGGGTTATAAAAAGAGTCAGTCAAGTTTTCACTCAGCACTGACAGAAAAAATTCTCATCCCAATCAAATAATTTAAAATGTCCATTCTGGATACATCTTTTATCTCTTCACTTTCATTTTGCCTAGCATGTATGCATGAGGTTCCATAGGAATCTGCTGTACTAAGTATACAATTTCTGTGGAACTCTCCAGGTAACTTTCAGCTGAATTTCCATTTGATTCATTTCAACTTTAAAATATTAATTATTAAAAAAGTTTCATATTTCAACTTTTAAAGTTTTCCTGCTCATAGGGAACAATCCTCATTTAATTCAGGCAGTTTTTCTATATTCATAATTAACTGTCTATTTTATATTTCATCTACTTAAGCTCTTTTGTTAGGAAGATTATTAAAAAAAAGAGCATATATGAAAGTGTCAAAAACTTCATCTGCTTTCATGGATCAGTAAATGAGATCTATCCTTATAATGTGAGTCATCAAGAGAATCTTCTCAGAAGATTCAAGGATTGGCCCTAAAATGTTCTGGCAATCAAAGTCATATAAAGTCAAAAAGCATACTTGCTGCTCTGTTCATGACATCTATACTTCCACAAAAGTAATGAAAGGCTTCTTTGGCCTTCTCAAACTTCAAGACTGTAGCTTAGAATTGAGCTGAGGAGAATAGAAATTTGGTTTTAACCCTTAAAAGAGTGATGCAAGTCTACCTTTAAGAAATCCAGTTGGGGCTCTACGTCTTTTAAAATAGTTTGTTGTACTCAGGTACAACAAATTCTACCCATTATAAAAATTCAAGTTCATCAAAAGCCAGGTTAATTTGCTGAAGCAACTCTTTATGCAATGATCTGAGAATTTTCAATTTTATGTCCGTCTGCAGTTTTCTGACCCCCTCTCTTAACTTGATGTTCTGATGTGCTGGCAAGTACATTGCAGTAAATACCAGTGCAAAGGAAGCAGTCCTCTTTCTTTTATTTCCACAGCATTATGGAAAATGTCAGCATCATGACTCTCATCTAGCAATAACTTCTTTGCAATCCAGGGGATTATTTCTGCAAGATATTTGCATTCAGCACTGTGAGGGAAAAATAAATTGTTGACAGAATGCAAGAAATAATTTAAAAATCACAGAATCAACTAGATTGGAAAAAACCTCTGACATAGGACCGAATACCTAACACCTTGTCAACTAGACCATGGCATTAAGTGCCACGTCTAGTCTTTTCTTAAACACCTCCAGGGACAACGACTTCACCACTCCCTGGGCAGTCTATTCCAATGCACAATTATTCTTTCTGTGAAGTTCTTTCTGATGTCCAACCTAAACATCTCTTGGTGCAATTTAAGACTCTGTCCTCTTGATCTATTGCTGGTTGCCTGGGAGAAGAGACCGCCCCCACCTGGCTACAACCTCCTTGTTGTAGAGAGTGATGAGGTCTCCCCTGAGCCTCTTCTTCTCCAGGCTGAACAACCCCAGCTCCCTCAGTCACTCCTCATAGGACTTGTGCTCCATACCCTTCATCAGCCTTGTTGCTCTTCTCTGGACCTGCTCCACCACCTTGACATCCTTCCTGAACTGAGGGGCCCAGAACTGGACACAGTACTCCAGGTGTGGCCTCACCAGCGCTGAGTACAGGGGAAGAATCACTTCCTGGTCTTGCTGGCCACACTGTTCCTGATACAGACAAGATACTTCTGGTGAATGAATTCAAGCGGGACAGACTTTTATCTAGGAAAAACTCTCTTGTAACTTTATTACTCCATACCTATATACAGACTCTCTACCAACCCTGGGTCTGAGCTCTCCAGCCAGGCAGATGTTTCGTTATCTCCCCACATACCACGCATACCCACATGAGGGGTTCCAGCCACAGAGAACAACTATGTTTCAAGCAGCTTTCCAGCTTGACCTCGTTATTCTTTTCACACACACACTAATCTTAGCTCTGGCTTGCTCAGGACCACAATATTTTTGCTTTAGTATTTTCTTCTTCTTCTTTTATCATCTGGGTGGCTGGTGTTGTCCATCCAGCTGCTCCTACAGGAGCCAGAGGCCCTGTTGGCCACCTGTGCACACTACTGGCTCGTGTTCAGACAGCTGTCAATCAGAACCCCCAGGTCCCTCTCTGCTTGGCTGCTCTCCAGCCGCTCTGTCCCCAGCCTGTAGTGCTGCATGGGGTTATTGTGGCCAAAGTGCAGGACCCGGCACTTGGCCTTGTTGAACCTTATATTATTGGATTCAGCCTATCTATCCAGCCTGTCCAGGTCCCTCTGCAGAGCCCTCCTACCCTCCAGCAGATTGGCAGTCCCCCCACAACTTGGTGTCATCTGCAATTTTTTGCAGATGATCATTCAGATCATCGATAAAGATATTAAACAGGGCCCAACACTGATCTCTGCAGGACACTTCTAGTGACTGGCCACCAACTGGATGCAACACCATTCACCACCACTCTCTGGGCCCAGCCATCCAGCCAGTTCTTACCCCAGTGGAGAGTGCACCTGTCCAAGCCTTGGGCTGCAGCTTTTCCAGGAGTCTGCTATGGAAGACAGTATCAAACGCTTTGCTGAAGTCCAGGTAGACTACATGCACAGCTTTGCCCTCATCCACCCAGATGGGTCACCTGATCATGAAAAGAGATCAGATTCGTAAGGCAGGACCTGCCCCTCCTAAATCCATGCTGGCTTGGGTCTGATCCAGGGGCAGTCCTGTAGGTGCCGTATGATCTTACTCAAGATGATCTGTTCCATAACCTTGCCAGGCATTGAGGTCAGGCTGACAGGCCTGTAGTTTCCCAGATCCTCCTTCCAGGCCTTCATATGGATGGGCATCACACTGGCTAACTTCCAATGATCTGAGACCTCTCTGGTTAGCCGGGACTGTTGGTAACCAGAGGAGAGGGGCTTGACAGGCTCTTCTGCCAGCTCCCTCATCACCCTAGGATAGATTCCATCTGGCCCCATAGATCTGTGAGGATCTAAGTGGCTCAGCAGGTCACTAACTGCTTCCTCCTGGATTACAAGGGTGATATTCTCTTCCCCATTCCTGTTCACTAGCTCAGGAGGCCAGTTGTCCTGAGGATGACCTGTCTTATTGTTGAAAACTGACACAAAGTTGTTAAGTACCTCAGCCTCTTCCTCCTTTTTGGTAACTATGTTCCCCTCCACATCCAATCATGAATGGAGGTTTTCCTTGCCCCACCTTCTACTATTAATGTAGTTATAAACCCACTTTTTATTACTGGATTACCCTTGCAGAATTAAATGACATTCAACAGGTATATAAAAAAGCTATATCAGCTGATACTTGGCCATTTGAGAAGCTCACTGTTTAAGTCATACATCATATAGAGCACTCCAAATCTGGTACTAAGAGCTGTGAGTTTGTCATAAATAATTTGGGGAAAAATGAGAGGATTTGATGTGTCACATGTCTAAACTGTGGAAGTGATTGAATATATATAGAAAAAATGAACGTATGTGTTAAGTAAAAATAGGTCCAAGTAAAACTATATTCATAATACTTGATTAAGTAATGGTATTTCAGAACTCAGGTCTTTGTCTGATATAAACCAACATTGTTACTATAATTTTGCACAGGACAAGCACAATGTATTTCTTTTAAAAAAGTGGGTTTTTTCCTACAGAATAATTACATTCAGTAGCAAGAAAAAGAGCAAAGGTTACAGCACAGGTTTTACGAAGTTTGAATAAGTCATAGCAGAAAGCATTCCAAGAAAATAAGGGGAGCTCTTAGTCTCCACGAGCTCTATTACTAAATCCAACATTTTCACTGGAAATGCATTGGCTACATGACAGATCTGATGTTGTAGCCCTATTAACAATAAATGGTTATTTAGGCATGTATTGTGCTATTGAACTAGTTTCACACTACTTGAAAATATCTCTTTACTGGTATACTGCTTGTATTTGATACCTCAGCCATTTAACAGATCAAGTCACTTGCCTCTTTGTTGTCGTTAATTCTAGAGGGGGATTTCTTCTGTCCTCAAAGCTCTAAGTAAGGTGAGATTACTTACTTTTTCAAGATGCCTATCTCTTCCTGCACTCTGTGGTTGGGGAATACCTCTCCTTCTCCTGCTCCCTCTCCCTCTCCTTTGCCCTGACTAATTTTCTCCCTCCAAAATTTAATTTTTCTTCACAGTGTTCAGGTTTCACTAAAAAAATACAAAAAATTGTTTGCATTGATCATCAACAAAAAAAAAAAATCAACAAAAGCATTATCAAAGTAAAAAGTTCATAAGATCTATTTTTTTTGAAAAGCAGTAAAATCTAGTATTATAAACCCAGTTTACCCCTAGAGTAGGGCTAGATCAGGCTGCGGTTCATAAATTTATTTTTCACAGAACCCTGATCCTGATGGTGTTTTCCAAAGAACAGTCTTCGTGAACTATTTTTATTCCCATCAGAAATTGTCTAATGTTCACCAATGTGATAACAGCAGTCTAGTCTAGGAGTATTTTTCCCTATAACATTAGCAGCAATGGAAATGATGCAGTAACCTTGCTCTGTATCTATTGAAGAACATAATATTTCAACTCTTACTTTTTTCTTGGCCTTAACTAGATTCAACACTACAATTACTAATACAGCAGGCTGAGAGGAAGATACGATATGACATATGATATGATTTTACTCCTGTTGAAATATTAAACTGAAGTTCTGCTGTTTGTTAGCAAGCTTACTATTCCCCATAGCTTTATCAGAAAGGGACGGCTGTAGAGTCCTTACCTTATTACAAATAACACAATATGGAAATCAAAAATGCAGAAAGTAAAAACACTCTAAAAATAAATCAAGATAGAATTCATTCATCACTCTTACCCAGTAAGAGAAAAGTATGTACATTTTCTGAGAGTTGCTGGCTGTATCTTAGATAAACAATACATTGTTTACAGAGAAAATTTCTGTTGATAAAGCCAATTAAAGCAATCACAGTTAGGAACATTTAGACCTGGACTTTGAGCTGACACTTCACTTCACTGACTATGTTTTGTTCTCTTTATGTTTTTTTAAACTCAGCAACAGATGATAGAGCTGGACAGTCAGCACCCATATTCCAGCTAGGCTGGGGATGCTAATCAGGTTCCTAACATTTTTAAAAATTAAAGTAGCTGTAATTGAGCAAATACATTGATAATCTAGAGACAAAACCATTAGCTATCCAGGGGTCAATAAATGAGAACTGCTGCATCCTGTGTGTTTTGAAACTAATCTACCTAATTGGCTCATGTGCTCTCACTTCAAAAATGTACTTTTGTTTTGCAATAAAAGATGCATAATTACCAAGGGTGAGATTGGGTCAGCCTTGACAAGGAATAGAAAGAAAACCAAAATGTCTTGGCACCCTATCTAGTCTTTTTGTCACTAAAGAAATTACTGAAATCTGTATGACTATTTCAATCTTTTCCAATTTGCAAATATTCTTCCTCCTCTCCCAGTCTTGTTGCTGTGCTTTCCTGTCACTTTTTGTTTCTTTCTTTTTCAACTTCATCTTCACAACTCTACAAATGTGTGCTGCTTTTTACTTTAATATCTGAGAGTTGAAAGGACAATAATAGTAATTATTGTTTCCTCCTGATCATTGATAAGAATAAGATTCTGCTGAACCAAGAATAAGTCAGTAATCAAATCTAAACTAATACAGAAATCAGCTCATATACACATCTTCAAATCATAATAAGACTTAAGATCTTTAATTTTCTAGGGGTTTTTGCTAGTAGCTAATTTTCTTTTCAGTTTATTCTTATGCATCTTCTACTACAAAGCTCTTTCTACATATTCTATCCCACTGAAATTATTTTCTCAGCAGTCAATGTAGGGTGTGGAGGTACTGAGGTTATTTTTTGCTTGTTTTGTTTGGTTCTTTTCCATTTTGAATGGAGCATCATATTAGACAAATCACAGAATTCACTTAAGCCGGTTTTATGGATTCAAAGGGAATAAAAAAAGCTTTTATTTTAACTTGTTTCTAATTCTTTCTCACTTGTCACTGACATATAAATGACTGTAGAGTAGGCAAGGATTGAGGGGTTAGAGAAAATAAAGCAAGGATAACTGCCATCCATGTACTGAACTCAAATCTCTATGTTAACAGTTGAAAATGTCTTTCCCATCACTGGTCTTTGATTCACTCTTCATAATTTATCCAGTTCAAACCAAAAAAAATAATAAATTGCTCCTTATATCTCTTAAGGGAACATGTGCTTACAAAATAGAATTTGCTTTTCCTTTGTAATAATAAGAAAGAAGTAAATCTGGAATTATTACAGAATAACATGTGAATGTACTATACTGCTTATTTAAAAACAAACAAGTATTTCTAAATAACCCCTTTAGAGTTGATCTTTGTTTATGATTAGTATTAATAATGGAACACTACCTTGGATCTAGTTCTCAATAAAATCCTAAGGAACATCCCCTACACAAAAATACTTTTAGTATAAAATCCCTTTTATTAGCTAATTAGTGAATAAGAGCTCAACAATGCAATCAGTTTATTTCTTTTATTTTAATGAACTATAGTCATAGAAAAATTGCTGCTGCTTTATGTTTCATCTTCTCTCACCTGTTAGCTCATTTTTAAGTCTATAATTTTATTTCAAAATTTTTTTTATTTTTATTTCTCTTGTAGAGTTTCTAGCTGGTTTTTTCTCTCTTCTTAATCATTGTTATTGACTCTAATCAGCCCTGAAACTTTTGATCTATATAATGACATATATATAATGAAATCTGAAAGCTTTTGCTTTGGATTGTTAGTAAGAAGAAAATACAGTTACAGGAAAAATCATAGCATACAGATAAATATATAAGCCAGAAGTGAAAAGTTTATCAAAATTCCTATAAATGGAAAAAGAAAACATAAGAGAAGGGAAGGGAAGGTTTGGGAAGGGAAGGTTTGGGAAGGGAAGGTTGGGGAAGGGAAGGTTTGGGAAGG